>NC_071261.1:29018831-29318831 GCF_023375685.1 Ictalurus furcatus
ACTTTCTTCATTAGCCAGGCAAAGGTTGTGGCTGCGCAGCTGATCCATCTGTTGAGTTCCCTATCCAGGGAGAAGTTGTCTGTAACGAAGGAACTGAGGCAGCTAAATTTGCGCACCGTCTTCAGTATGCAGATATTTTGATGGAGATTACTGATGGTTATTCGATGCTCTGGCCCATCACATTTTTTCACATTCTTTACATGCCAGAGAGAAGCTGCCCATGACGTTCTGTAGCTGTTCCTCCGTGTGAAATACCAAGGCCACATCATCTGCAAACAGCATGTCTCATGGGTGAATACCTTGCTGATTACACACCACACAATTCCTTCATAATTGCTGCAGTCACTTCTGTTGCCTTTATTTGTTTATTTTTTATGAGACTAGTGCGGTCTCTCCTGTCACAAGGCATGGCTCCTCCTACCTAGTACTGACAGCTGGTCATACAGGGGATCCAGCATCCTCGGCACACTTGATGACGTCTGATGGTATGCCGTCTAGTCCCGGTGCCTTGTTAGTTGGCAAGTGGTTGATGGTCTTGCTCAGCGTCTCAATAATGAGGGGGAGCCACTTCCACCCATCTCTCCAGCTGTTTGCCTTTCTTGTTGATAGTTCCCTGGTAGCTGACTTCAATAGGGCCACTTCGCTCTATATGGAACTGATGGCTCTTTTGATCATACACTCCATGATTATTGCCGAAATCAGCCTCAAGCTGAGTGCTTCTAAACTTCCAAAGGCAGTAATCATTTGCACAGTGCCAAGTGGTTTTCTGGACTTTGCTTTTGGGTCTTCTTTGCCTCTATGCGTGGGTTCCTAGCGACTTAAATTTTTCTGGCTGTAGTATAACCTTAGAGCAGAATAGTGAGTGGTTAGTGTTATAGTTTGCACCAGGGGCATAACCTGGCCTGGGAGTTCGGGGCTGAAGTCCCGAAGATGTTTTCTTCTCTACTTAGAGCGATTTGTGACTAGATAACTGAACGTCAGTAAGAGAAGACGGTAGTGTTGTTCTTCAGTAAACAGATGCGAGACCAATCAGACTGGGATTATAGGAAAATATGAGGAAATACTCGTGTCTTCTTGACTGACAGGTCTCAATTCTGCCAAATGCTAGCTCACGGTCAGTTAGTGTGAGGGGAAAAATGGATGTGCACTGATTTATTTATTTATTTATTTATTTATTACCAGTAAAGGGGTGGAAACTGAAACACGGACTTCATCTCATGCTGAAAACAAGGTGTGTAAATGTCTATGAGTTCCGATACATGAACATGATATGAGCAGAGCATAAGGACAACTAATGTACTTTGCATGGCACTGTAGCAGCTGAACCCATACAGTGATAGCTTAATTGTGCCTCCCCTTGGCTAGCAACATCAAATTAGCCTAATCTCATGTTAGACAGGCAAAAAGTTTTATATTTTATCGGTCTGAGGCAAGTTTTATGATAAATCCAATTTTTTCTCTCATCATGTCATTCACTGGCCAGCTAAATCACCCCAGCTTCCATAAAACAAAACTTTACAGAGCTTTATGGGGAAGGGTTTAACGATGTTTTTCATGCTTGTTCAACGAACCATAAACAATTTTCGCACATGCACCTGTGGAACAGTCCTTAAGACACGAACAGTTTACAGGCGCTAGGCGATTAAGGTCAAAGTTACAATAAGTTAGGACACTAAAGAGACCTTTCTACTGACTCTGAAAAACACCAGAAGAAAGATGTCTAGGGTTCCTGCTCACCTGCGTGAACATGCCATAGACCTGCTGCAGGGACGCATGAGGAGTGCAGATGTGTCCAGAGCAATAAACTGCAATGTCTGTAATGTAAGACGCCTAAGACGGTGCTACAGGGAGACAGGAAGGACAGCTGATCGTCCTCGCAGTGGAAAATTACACGTAAACATTTGTGTCCCTCCTGACGTGATCGAGAACTTGCCTTGGTGGAAGAGTGGAGGAAGATCTCACAGCAAGAACTGACCAATCAGGTGCAGTCCATGAGGATGAGATGCACTGTAGTACTTAAAGCAGTTGATGAAGACACCACATACTGACTGTTACTTTTAATATTGACCCCCCCCCCCCCTTTGTTGTATAAATCCAAAGTATTTGATGTTTTACCTAGTCAACAATATTGTTTTTTTGAAGGTTAATGTTTATTTTGAAATTGATGCATGCAACATGTTCCAAAAAAGTTGGACAGGGGCAATTTTGGACTAATAGCGATGTGAGAAGTTGAAATAAGAAGATGATGTGAAACAGGTGAGGCAATCGTCGAATCATAGTATATAAGGAGCATCCAAAAAAGGCCTAGTCCTTCAAGAGCAAGGATGGGTCGAGGCACGGCAATCTGCGTCAACACCATTCGCTGCTGCATCCACAGATGCAAGATAAGGCTTTACTATGCAAAGCAGAACTTCTCTGGGCTCGGTCTCATCTGAGATGGACAGTAGCACAGTGGAATCGTGTTTTGAGGTCCGACGAGTCGACATTTCAAATAGTTTTTGGACAAAACAGCCGTCGTGTTCTCCGGGCCAAAGAGGAAAAGGACCATCCAAGCTGTTATCAGCGTCAGGTTCAAAAGCCAGCGACTGTCATGGTATGAGGGTGTGTCAGTGCACATGGCATGGGTAACTTGCACAACTGTGAGGGCATCATTAATGCAGAAAGATATGTACACATTTTGGAGCATCATACGCTGTCATCCAGAGCAGGACAACGCCAAACCACATTCTGCCCGGATTACAAGCGCATGGTTACGTAAGCAGAGTGCGGGTGTTGGCGTGGTCTGCTGCAGTCCTGACCCGTCTCCCATTGAGAATGTGTGGTGCATTATGAAGCAAAATAAGTCAACGAAGGCCCTGTACAGTTGTGCAGCTGAGGAAATGCATAATGTATGACTGGGGGAAAATTCCGCTTGCTAAACTTAACCAACTGCTGTCTTCACTCAGCGTCCAAACGCTTAATACGTGTTATTAAAAGAACAGGTGATGCTACACAGTGCTAAACAGTCGACTCTGCCAACTTTTTTGGAATATGTCGCAGTCATCAGTTTTGAAATGAATGTATATTTTCCAAAATGGATAAAATTCACAAAGTAAAACATCAAATAATGTGTTAGTGTTTTTAATATAGTACAGGGTGAACTGCATTTTCAAATGACACTTTTTGTTTTTTTTTTTTGTTGTTGTTGCATTTTTCATACTGTCCCACCTTTTTCGGAATTGGGGTTGTATTTAGAAGCAATTTTTTCTTACCTTAATCTGATGAAAGTCATACTCGAAGTAAACACAAACGGAATTAAGACGTGTGGAGTATTCCTGTTTTAGTCGCATTATCGACGTGCGTTACAGACATGTAAACACCTTAATCACACTATTAACGTCGTGTGGGAGTTTTCACCGCATTGTGTGACGGGACACGTACACACACGGCAGAGCTCAACCGTTTGACGGCAAACAAGAGAGCACGGCTGCATCCCAAACCGCGTACTTGCCTACTATATAGTAGGAGAAATACATGTATCTCAGCTACTGTATAGCAGGTATGCGGTTTGGGACGCAGCCCACGGCTTCAAGCAGTCGTCTATTTGCACGTGCAGCACGACAAATAATTAACCGCACTTCGTAAAAATTAAAAATAAAAACACCCAAAACTGTGTACGATTCCATAGCGAAGACGAGCTGTATGTCGATACGTCAAATTCTGGAGGGACGTCGGACGGCGTGGCGCGGGGACGTAACGACGTGTTCCGTTAATCGATCTATGTTCTATAACACGTAAAACGGGAACGTGAAAGGAATATTCTAAAAGCAACTCATGTAAACACCTTAATCACAATATTATCTTATTCAGAATAAGGTCCATAATTAGATTACTGCTGTCCAGGTAAATGTAGTAAATGATACCTTTAAGGAAAAATGTAGGCCTGAAGTTACAAAGGTCAATTAAAAAAAAAAAATTTAAGCACACATTCCCTGAACACATTCTGTTTGCAGAGATGTGAGGGTTCTAAAACACACAAACGGTATTTATTGCTTTCTATCGATTTCACGCTTTGGGGGCCTTTAGTCCTGTGGCACCCTACAATGCAAGCACTGCAAGTGACCAGTGACCTCATTTTCTCCTCTCAAACCTCATCCATCGCATTCATTCCTTGAGGTCCCAACCTCCCTGGTATTTCTCATTTTCTCATCCTTTTTACTTTGAGCAATTAACCAATAAAAATAAATACCCCAAAAATGATAAATTTGCTAAAGAAAGTAATTATTTGTCAAAATAAGTCCAAAGAATGGCAGTTTCTCTTCGCTATGTTATCTTCAAACGGTCACAATAATTTATTGCCAATATTCTTGCAGTTTGTAGCTCATTTTGTGTTAGATATGTGCTGCGTTGCTAATGCCTGAAGTATGTACAGACAGATGTATAAAATTGAAACAGTCTGGCAGCCAGTTATGAACGAGTTACTAATGGAAATGGTATAAAGCCCTGTAGCAATACATAAATCAACACAAATGGTTTGCAGGCAGATGAGAGAAGCCTGACGTGTGCCTGAGAGCATGTTATGGATTTTTCAAGCTGAATATCAGTGATGAACTCGTTGTACGTCGCATCGATAGCTTCTCCGCATGCTTCGTGTCCTGCAGGATTCAGGACTGCGTTTTGAGACTAAACCTGCGGAGAAAATCACTGATTGATTAAGAGCATGAGGACAGGAGCGTGACTGCAAATTAATTAGCGTGTTCGAAACGCACATCTCGCCTTGTTCAGCACACCTCTGGTCACCTGTGCTTCAGTACAAATCCCTTCTACTTTTACTTACATATGGACATTAAAGTTCTGGCAGTTGTTTGACTGAAACGTTTTGTATAACCGTTTATATGACAGTGCCGTTGAAGTCCTGATTCGGATTGGTCGGGAAGTCCCTAATGATTTTCTATAACAGCAGCCCTAATGGTACTTCAGCCTTCCAAACGCAGGTTTATATTAGCGCACTCGCTATAAACATTATTACATATGTTCATATTCCACAATAACATATTTCAAAGATGTGGGCTTTTATAACACCTCAGCAGTACCACAGGCTGATTGCCTCCATCCAGTTTATATAAATATAAACATACACACATACAGACCTTCAGCTGTTTGCGATGAACAAATCAAACAAAAGCGATTGAAATAGTTCAACACAACGAATGCTGCAAGTGGTTTCCCCAAATTCGACTGAAAACGCAACTTATAATGATTTCTCCAGTTACAAAATTATTCAACCCCCTGAATAGAATCCATCACAACAGCACAAATATGCAAAACAGGTGTTATCTCAAGCTCACCTGATGCAAGTAATCAAGGGCTTCATTAGTTGCAGCAGGTGTGCTTGAGCTGGAACACATGAAATACCTGAACTGGCTAGGGGTAGAAAATTCATGAAATACCTGGACGGGGCAGAAAAAGGAAGCCATCAAATAGATTTGTGAGAAGGCAGGTTGTGAAAAACCCTCGAGTGACTGCAAAAGACCTGCAGCAAGACTCGGTGTAACAGGCACTGAGGTTTCAGTGAGCGCAATAAGGCACGTACTAAACGCAGAAGGTTTCCATGCCAGAACTCCAAGACGTACACCACTACTGACCCAAAAGCACAAGAAAAGTCGCTCAAAATCATATAAATAAACCACAGAAGTTTTCGGAGTCTGTTCTGTGGAGCGATGAAACAAAACTGGAACTTTTCAGCACGATGGATCAGTGGTATGTCTGGAGGAAGAAGAATGAAGAAAGAACACTGTCCACAGTCAAGCATGGTGGTGGCTCGGTGATGCTCTGCGGCTGCTTTGCATCCTCGGGCACTGGAAACCTGCAGCGTGGGGAAGGCAAGATGGATTCATTGAAGTATAAGTCAATCCTAGGAGAAAACATAATGTCTTCTGTGAGGAAGCTGAAGCTTGGGCGTCATTGAACCTTCAACAGGACAATGATCCCAAACGTACCTCAAATTCCACCAAGGCTTGGTTGCAGAAGAAGTTCTGGAAGATTCTACAGGGCCATCACAGTCACCTGACTTGAACCCCATAGAAAATCTCTGGTGGGATTTGAAGAAGGCGTTTGCAGCACGCAAACCCAAGAATATTACTGAACTGGAGCCCACTGCTCATGAGGAATGGGCTAAGATTCCTCAGGAACACTGCCAGAAACTCTGCATCTCGTTTGCAGCAGGTCATAACAGCAAAAGGAGCTCTACTAAATACTAAAGATGCTCGCCATGAACTGGTTGAGTAATTTTGAAACTGGAGAAATCATTATAAGTTGCATTTTCAGTTGAATTTGGGGAAAACCACTTGCAGCATTCTGTAAATTTTGACAATAAACCTGATTTACACTGGGGGTTGAATCATTTTGATTGCAACTGTACATATATCCCATTCACCAGGCACATTTCTGTCATGTGGTAATATTATGAAAAATACATATAGTGATGGAAAGCCTGCTAAGCATTCGATGCAGTGAAGCATAAGGATAACTAGATTCTCTGAGTAGATAACTTTCAGTAATACTACTAAATATATTCCTTAATATAACTGCACTCACAATGTTACAGCAGCACACAACCATCAAATACAGTGCATTCAGAAAGTATTCAGACGCCTTCATTTTTTCCCCCACATTTTGTTGTTGCAGCCTTATGTTAAAACGCTTTATATTTTTTTCCCCACATCAATCTACACTGCAAACCCCATAATGATGAAGCAAAAAAAAAAAGGACTGAGGAAGCAGCACCCTTCGAGCTAACGCTATTACATTAATTTCTTCTAATCTCTATACTTTAAAATTATTTACCTTACGTTATATTAATATAACTGACACTACTTTAGATAAAACAATCGTAACGTTGCGCTGTCGCTAAATTTGATCTGGTTTTTTTTGTTTGTTTTTTTTTTAACATCCGCGACTAGCTTGTAGCCCGTAGCCCGCTAGCATCACCTACCGCTAGCCTTGTTTACGTTTCACATTTCTCACTTACCGCTGTTCTGTTTAAAAAAAAAACAAAAAAACAAACATGTCTGCTGTCTCTCCGGTTTTGAGTGCAGATGAGGACTCGCTCGAGCTTCACATGGTGCGGCTGGAACTGGAGGATGTGGAGAAGCAGATCCGCGGCCTACTCGACAAGCAGGCCCAGCTGCTGGAGCGACAAACTGCGCTGGAAACATCTTGTGCCTCTGCCCACATATCCAAGGTAAGCACACAGCGTGGTATTTCCACTCCCAGCCCCTCTACGCCGTGTGTTTCTCTGTGCGGGGACCGTGCACCTAGGACTTTCCCAGCCGTGGTCTCCGTCACGCCGGCGCCAACACACCTCGGGCCTTGGGTGAACCAGCGGCGGAAGGCGCGGGCTGGACCCTCTCCACCTCCGGTGTTCGAGATTCCAACCAGGAACCGCTTCGCCCCTCTCCGCCAGACCAGACCCAACGCTGTGATCGTCGGGGACTCCATTGTGCGGAACGTCCGTGTAGCCTCATCTAAAGGTAAGGTGCGCACACACTGTTTTTCTGGTGCTTGTGTCCTTGATGTCGCTGCGCAGGTATCCGGGATCCTGAAGAAGGACGAGCGCATTGGAGCGGTTGTGCTGCACGCGGGGACGAACGACACCAGGCTGCGGCAGACGGAGGTTCTCAAGAGGGACTTCTCCAGCCTGATCGAGACGGTACGAGGCAGATCACCCACCGCGAAGATCATCGTCTCTGGACCTCTTCCCACATACAGACGTGGAGCAGAAAAGTTCAGTAGACTTCTAGCATTAAATGATTGGTTAGTCTCTTGGTGTAATGAGCAGAATCTGGTGTTTGTCAATAACTGGAATCTGTTCTGGGAGCGTCCTAGGTTGTTTCGTCCTGATGGCCTGCACCCCAGCAGCCTTGGAGCGGAACTGCTATCAGACAACATTTCCAAGGCGCTACACTCCAAGTGACTGCCTAGTGTAAGTACATCTTCCAATAATAACAACATTCAGTATAATCAATGTTCAATTAAAAATCCGGCACCGGTAGTACATACTATAGAGACTGTGTCTGTTCCCCGAGCTATACAAATATATAGAAAATCTCGGAAAGTCTATCTTCGTAACCTAATTAACATAAAATTAAATCATATTGAATGCACAGCCAGCACTTTTGATCTGAAGCTAGGACTATTAAACATTAGATCTCTTGCGTCTAAGGCTCTTATTGTTAACGACATCATTACTGATCAGGAATGTAATTTAATGTGTTTAACAGAAACTTGGATTAAACCAAACGAGTACATAGCATTAAATGAAGCCAGTCCTCCTGGATACAGTTATGTACATCAGCCTCGTTCAACTGGTAGAGGAGGAGGTGTTGGTCTCATCCATAGTAAAAATCTAGATCCAGAATGCAGCTGCTAGAGTCCTAACTAGAACTAGAAGGTACGACCATATCACACCGATATTATCAATACTGCATTGGCTCCCAGTAAAATCTCGCATTAACTATAAAATACTTTTATTAACCTATAAAGCACTAAATGGTCTCGCGCCACAATATCTAAGCGACCTTTTGGTTTTATATAATCCGCCACGCCTACTTAGATCAAAAGATGCAGGCTATTTGACGGTACCTCGAATAGTGAAGGCTACAGCAGGGGGAAGAGCTTTCTCTTATAGAGCCCCACAGTTATGGAACAGTCTTCCTATTAGTGTTCGGGACTCAGACACAGTCTCAGTGTTTAAGTCTAGGCTTAAAACGTATTTGTTTACTCAAGCCTACCCTGACTAGATTCTGTTCTACTACTTCGCAGTCATAATAATCTTTTTTCTCCCTCTCTCCTTTCGCCGAGCCCCACATGAATTTATGGAGATACTAGAGATCCAGATCCTTTCTGCCTCTGGATGGAGCTCAAATCTTCTCTAATTCCAGACTGCTGGGACTACGGCTGCTCCTAAGGCCATACAGACTTCATATAAATCCATAATGAACTTTTTCACACTATCTGTTGTTACCCAGATGAGGACGGGTTCCCTTCTGAGTCGGGTTCCTCTCAAGGTTTCTTCCTCTTAAAACATCTTAGGGAGTTTTTCCTTGCCACCGTCGCCACTCAGTGGCTTGCTCAGTTGGGATAAATTCGCACCTTTAATATCTGTATACCATGTTGATATTTCTGTAAAGCTGCTTTGAGACAATGTCTATTGTAAAAAGCGCTATACAAATAAAATTGAATTGAATTGAAAAAAAAAAAGAAAAAAGAAACTGATTCGTGATAACTTTGCAAATTTATTAAAAAGAAAACGAACTCTGAAATAGCACGTTGAAAAGTATTCTGACCCCTAAACGAGTACCTTAGTTGAAGCACCTTTAGCAGCTATTACAGTCTTAAGTCTTTCTGGTTATGATACAAGCTTTGCACATCTGGATTTGGGCTTTTCTGCCATTCTTCTCAAGCTCAGTCAGGTTGGATGGGACCGTCGGACGGCAGACATTTTCAGGTCTCTCCAGAGACGTTCAAGTCCGGGCCACTCAAGCACATTCACAGAGTTGTCCCTAAGCCACTCTTATGCAAGGTAAACCTTCAGCACAGTCTGAGGTCCTGAGCACTCTGGAATAGGTTTTCATTAAAGATATGTTGATTTTGCTGTGTTCAGCTTTCCTTCTACACTGACCAATGCCCGAGTCCCTGCCATTGAAAAACACCCCCACATACTGATGCTACCACCACCATGATTCCCCGCTGGGATGGTTTTGCGCAGGTGATAAGCGGTGCCTGGTTTCCTCCAGATGCATGACGCTTGAAATTGAGGCCAAACAGTTCAATCTTTGTTTCATCAAACCAGAGAATCTTGTTTCTCACGGTCTTTCATGTGTCTTGCACTGAGGAGAGCCTTTCCCATCTGGCCACTCTACCATAAAGCCCAGATTGGTGGAGTGTTGCACTGATGGTTGCCCTCTGCAAATTTCTCCCATCTCCACACATGATCTCTTGAGCTCAACCAGAGTGACCATTGAGTTCTTGATCACCTCTCTTACCACGGCCCTTCTCCCCCTGATTGCTCAGTTTGGCTGGGTGGCCAGCTCTATTAAGAGTCCTAGTTGTTCCAAATTTCTTCCATTTAAGAATTATGGAGAGCATTGCACTCTTGGGAACCTTCAATAGTAGCAGAATTTGTTTTTGTTGCCTTCCCCAGATCTGTTCCTTGATATAATCCTGTCTCTGAGCTCTGCAGGTAGTTCCTTTGACCTCATAGTTTGGTTTTTGCTCTGAAATGCATTTTCAGCTGTTATATCTTATCTCATATAGACAGGTGTGTGTCTTTCCAGATCATCTAATCTTGCTCCAAGTTGAGGTGAGATTTCAGATGTTGCCCCAGTCTTACAAAGATGTCAGTTAGTAAAGCTTCTCTCCATGATTAGTTCAGTCTCTCTCTCTCTCTCTCTCTCTCTCTCGCTCTCTCTCTCTCAGTGAGTTGTGCAGTGTGGCCTATGGGCCAGCCCGCAGTAGTGCAGGCTGCCTGGGTCCGTTTAACCGGAGCCGTGCACATGTCCCTCATTTCTTTTTCTCCCCACAAGGTACAACACATGAACAATCCATGCTCATCTCCCTTGTCTCTCGTTACATCCTCTAAAAGTATGCCTCAGAAACCATCCCTGCTTCTGTCCCTTGTTCCTCCATTTTTCCTCCTCAGAAACTACCCATGCGGTTTCTTTGAGTGGAGGTCAGAACAGGGACCGCTCCACAGGAATCATTACGATAACGGCAGGAGGAATACGCTCCTCTCCACGGTCTGGTCCCACAAAATCCTTTTTCATGATCACATTGTGTCTCTTTGTTCTGAAAACAGGGACATGATGACAAGTAGCCTCAGTAGTATCAGTAGCCAAAGACAGTGACATTGACCATTCTTGACCAGAATTCACAATACACGTTTAATGTTTAAGATATTTTTAATTCCAGATTGATTGCATGTTGCCTGCAAAGCCATTTTGAATAGTCAGGCATGCAATTTTATTTAGAGCATCATAAATAGATCATCAGGAAATGTTAAAGGCAACATAAAATCCTTTTGTCAAATTATGTGAAATCTATTAGTCTGTAATCATCTTTAAATGGCTGCTGATTGAATGAGTGGCCTTCTTCACTCGTTTTGTCACCAGTGTTACAGAAAACCATTCTCCTGTCATACTCCCCTTTCTGAAAGGATCTCATATATTGGAGATAAACACCAATATTCATATTCCCAGGAAGCTTTGTTCTGCAGCTACAGAAGATGTCAGTCATTTACTGCCAGAATAACCAATGTCTTTTCTTCCCTAATGCCTGCGTCACCCTTGCCTCCTTTCTGCCGTGCGGCTATGGTTGTTTGGCAGCCAGGAGCTTACAGTCGTGCGTAGTTGGAGACCCTCCACCCACACATGCACACCTCCATATACAGCCCAGAAGCACCTGAGCTCCAGCCCAATAATGGCAAGTGCTTCCCCTGGGCCCTCGGCTCAAGCCTCCGGCCGCTGCTTGTGTTTGCACCATTTATTTAGTGTGACATGTCTCCAATTAAACTGTGGAGGCTGCTACATTTCCCCCCCGTAAGCACCCCTTATTCCTCCCTGCAGACCTCCAGTCACAGAGACGAGAGAGTGAGAGAGAGCGAGAGAGAGAGAGAATATCTTGCCTTCCAGCTATGATCGCAATGTCATTTTCCCCCTCCGTGCTTGCAGTGCAGCTCAGAGAGGTGGCAGAGATTATAATAACAATATATCAGAATATCGAATGAGATAATCAAGGTCTGAAATGAGACTGTCACAGCGCTCTGCACATGACAGCAGTGGCAGACAATGTGGAGATGACACTCGTCCAAGATGACACCACGCAGGGGGGAAAGGCGACTTATTTTTAGGAAGCCTGTGAGAAAAACCTGCGTCGTGCCTGCATGAAAGGTGCAAACAGAAGTTGAATGCATATTTCAGGTACAAGCCTCGTTGCCTTTCCCCAAAGGCGTCTGATACTCGCTCTTAAATTCTCCTTCATGTTGGTTCGGCTTGGGCTCCCATCTTCTTCACGTCAACACTGTTTTTGCCATTTTCGAGTCTGCCGTCGATGTAGGAGTGACTTTGTCTGACCCAGAGTGCGTTAGCGGGTTCACGGAGGAACTCACTGGTTGGCAAGGCCCTCATTCAGCAGGGGTTCAACCAATCATCTGCCTCCGCCAAGAAGCTGGGCCAGGGGGAGCCCCAGTGGCAGCTGGGAAGGGTGGAGTGGCCAGCTGTGGAGCAGCAGGGTGGTGGGATTTGGAGGGGAGGGGGTTGTTGTAGAGAAGTCTCTCTCTCTCTCTCTATCTCTCACACAGCTCATGCACCTTATCCAGCTAAGATTGGTACCATTTTCATTTAAACATTGATATAAATAGAATTTTCTTCTATTGCACACTCACTCAGCAGAGTTTCCTAAACAGCCTATCCTCTACACATCCAAACACTCACACATTCACAGCCTGATTGACCACACATCTGGCATGCCATCTGTATCTTTCCCCATCTGACGTGACGCGTAGTCCCTCCATCGCATTGGCGAGAGGAAGAGAGGTGCGAACACGTCCCTGTGCTCTCGCCATGCAGCTGGACACATTAGAGAAGCTGCACCGAGCAAGGCTCTCGCTCTCAACACCACAAACAACTGATTTCTCTATTTAAACTGCCAGGCCAACTACCTTGCCCTCTGCCATGTGTGTACACGCCATCATCTTCACATTGTACAGCTTCGCTAAAAATTAAACGCCTCTCTGAAAGGTTATGTCTCCTAAGGAACTTGTGTGGGGCGATCTGGCAAAACCCATCAGATGTCGCAGTGGTTGAATTCAGGCTAACATTCATTAATATTTTTTCACCAAAAAGGTACGAAAATTACTCTCTTACCTGTGCTTGTGCTTTTTGCCCAAGAAGATCATGCCATGTTTAACATAGTGGTAAAAAAAAAAAAAAAAAAACATCCTACATGCATGTTTTGGGAGGTGGGAGGAATCCAGAGGAAACTATTCACAGATAGTAACCCACGCTCAGGATCGATCCGGGGACCCTGGAGCTGTGATG
Source organism: Ictalurus furcatus (assembly GCF_023375685.1). Lineage (NCBI taxonomy): Eukaryota > Metazoa > Chordata > Actinopteri > Siluriformes > Ictaluridae > Ictalurus > Ictalurus furcatus. The sequence continues at coordinate 29,031,908 of NC_071261.1, forward strand.
GGTCACCATAATAGACTCTTTAAAATCCTAGAACTTTTCATCTGGTTGAGATACATGCAAGAGAAACACATTTCAGTTCGGGAAAGTCTGTAGTGTTCTGAAACAGAAAAACTGAAGGGTTTTCCCAGACCACCAGACACACGTGAGAGTACTCGACTTGTCATTTAATTTCATCATGTAGGCAGAATGGGGTTCTGATGACACGATATTGTACTTGCACTTCATGGTGGAGGGCACGTTGATCTTGGCACCGTTTTTGGGATGACTCCCTGACATATGACAGATACACCATCTCTGACTCAAGCCGTTAAAGACGAGGCTTCTTGCTATCCTGTTCATTCATCTGATTCAAAAGGTTTCTCCATTGAGCTTGGCTTTTTAGCGTTTCCATCAAGATCTCTGAAGTAACCACAGGAGAGCTGATCTTCACAGTAACTCATTTTGTACATCAGGAAGAACACATTAATAGATTATGTGAAATTTTTGTCTAGCTCTGCTTATGCTCCTCACTGCCATGTACTATGAGCAATGAACTCCTTGTGCTAGGATTCATGTTAAAGATGCTGGCGCTGGTGTGAATTACACATTATGTAGTCCCTGGAAATATGTCCAGATCACGGTCATTTCGGGTCATCTGGTCATTAGGGATTACGTCACATAGTATCATGTGGAATTGGATGCTGGTATGCAACATTTTTATGACTAAGAGTAAATGAGCATTGTACTGGGCTAATATCAGTACTGATACAAATGCAGCCCTAGTCCGGACTTCCAAAATGTATACCAGTTCATCCCGTTTAGCATCTTATAGAAGGCTGCATGAAGTAAAAGCACTTGTGGCTACTTACCACTCACAACATTCCATCCCATCGAACAAAACAAACCAAAAAAAAAAAAAAAGGAGATAACTATGAAAATAAAACCCGTATTACAATAATTTATTTCAGCCATTTTGTTCAGTTACAATGATGTACAACTTTACATTGTCATGGAAAAAGAGACAGTCATGGCACATTTGAGTTGCATCATGATACCGAGCACCAAATGATTATTCCTCATCAGCACAAATACACTCGTACATTCTGATCTCGTACTCCCATCCCTACCCAAAACGTTACAAAAAACCAAGCAAAAAAAAAACAAAACAAAAAACAAACAACAACCCTAAAACAAAAAAGAAAACCATACACAGGTCCAAGTACCCGTGTTAAGTGTGCTGGCTTCAAACTTCATCATAGTACATGCTCAGAATTACACATTAGGAGGAGTTAGTAGGAAAATTATAAAGCTACAACCAGTACCATGTTTTCTGCATACAAAAAAAAGGAAGGAAGGAAAGAAGGGAAAAAAAGAAAAAAAAAAAAAAGAAGAAGAATAACACCCTCAATGAAAAGTAACCATTTTGAAGACGCTCAAACATAAGGCGGCTCTGGTTGTAGCTTTTATTGAGGAACTTAAAATTAAATTAAATAAAATAAAAGCCCGATTCACATTTTCGGCCTGCTAAAACAAAAATTCACAGGAAAAATAAAATGTACAGAGGACCAGAATAAGCAGGCGCCACGATCAGCGTCACCGTGGTGGCTGAACAAATTTGCAACATGCGTTCCCTAATCTTCATACTGACTGACTGACTGACTGACTGAGTGACAGAATAGCTGTTAAGAGCAGCTTGGTGTTTCGAAAGCAGACTGAATGCAAGCTCAAAAACTGATTTTCTTTTTCGTTATGTAAACGCTGATTTCTATTTAAACCCGTCTGTGTCTGGATGCTTTCATCATCTTCACAATCATGGGCCCGGTATGAATTTTACTCACTATATCTGGAAAAAAAAAAAACAACATCTGGATTGTTCTGGACCTGTATGAAAGAATTCGATGCTCCTTTTAACTCGTCTCACTGTACTACGACTCCGATTTGAATGCGACTCCTGACTGTCCACTCTTGGGGCTGTTTTTTTTTCCCTCCCCGCGTACAGCCGAGTCGCTGCACTTAAAAACGAAGTGCTCCCTTGTGGACAATTAACACGTGAACCACCAGAGTAGCAGATGGGTTTAATCAAGGTTCAGCATGGCTGGGAGGAACCAAAGACATTAGACTAGAGAAGGAAGGGACAACAATTATTATTATTATTTTTTTTTTAAAAAGAAAGAAATGGAAAAAAAAAAAAAAAAAAAAAAAAAGAAAGAAAACACCTAATAGACATTAGTGGAGGAGGGGGGAAGAAAAAAAGAAAAGAAAAAAAAAAGTACAATATTTAGAGCTAAAGTTTCCAAATCCTCAGTACAAAGTAAGCTCTATCTAGAAAGCATAAAATACATTTGTACATTATACAAGTTTGACCTTGACATGTAAGAAGAATATTCCCTGTGCAAGTTCATCTCTCTGGGCCGCTCCCCCTCCCCACGTTATTGCTTCAGCTAGATAAACTTTCACGCAATCGAGTGAAGAGATGGTTACGAACATACTGCAGCAGGATGAAAAGCTCCTGTGCTGCAGGATATCGAAATCCCCCTCCCGGGTTTTTCTTGTGGAAATTAAATAAGGCCGCTCCGATTTGTTTCGTCATCGTTGTTGTTGTTGTTTTTTCTTTTAAGGCATTGCTGCTTTCAAGATGGCTTTGGATAGAATGGAGGGGTTGTGATAAAAGACCAAAAACGTGTCATTGCAGGAATAAGTAGTGAGGGTTAGAGCTTGCCATGTGATCTGCTGAAACAGGAAGTGGCTGAAAGAAAAGAAAATGGTTTGGGCCTGATCTTCTCAACGCAAAAGACTGGTCGAGGAAAACATGTACTGTCCAAGTTTCATCCAGTGTCAGAGTGTGTTTCGGAGCACCAGGGGAAGAATTATGCCCAAAAAGAAGTGTGTTTGGATTTTTCTGTACGAGAGAAAGAGAGAGAGAGACAGAGACAGAGAGAGAGAGAGAGAGAGACACGGGGGGGGGGTGATCCATCTCTTCATAATTTAGAAAAGGGGAGTGGGAGTCTCAGAGAGCCGTAGCCCTTCCGCAGGTCCGGAAAGACGTAAAGCGCCAACACGGGCGCTCTAACAGGAAGAAGAGCATCTCTCGTTTACTGCTGGTAGTTGCCATATTGACCCTGAGGATGATGAAAAACAAACAAAAACAGCGAGAATGTAAGCTTCTGACTCATCCTCCGGTGTCACTTCTTCAAGAGCCTGCATGCTAGATGTTAATAAAACACTTCAGCATTTTTAGATGCATTCATTACAAACGTACAAGCGTCATTTATTACACGTGTGAGAACCTTGTCGTCGATTGATCTTGCCTGGTGCGTCTCTTATGAGTACAACGTGTGTCTCCAATTTAGGGCTAGAGACGTTGCTGTTGGACTGCATCATGGACCACGGTAGGATAGATAATCTGGTCAATTATTTATTTATTTATTTTTAAATCACAGTGGTACACACTAACACCTAAAAGAACAAATATTATGAAACACTCTTGACATTAATGACTGATACTGATCTTCTCCTTAAGCAACAGTTCTTACCTTTTCAGAAGTTTCAGCTTTTGTTATGGGCGGAGTTCTACACTACACACCATTCGACCCAGATAGACTTGCGTTCACACTAGCACACTAGTCAGATCAGTCATTTTCTATCTATGTGCATGATCCAGCAACGATTTCACGGTCAAAACGACAAGTTGATGTCTGGCTTGAGATGTTCCCTATGCAAACTAATCATGAGGATGTAGAGCGAGAGAGTAATCCGATCTCAGACCAATCTGGTTGCGTGTGAGGTCCGATGTTTCTTTAGTTCCCCACGTGCAATTACAAAAGAAAAATTTACCGTGGTTTCATCCCATCCTTTCATATACGACCTCTCATTAAAGGGGTCATATCATGATGTTTAACGTTTTCCTTCTGTTTGGGTGTGTAACGTATCCGTTTGTGCACGTCTAAGATCTGCAAAGTCACAAAGACCATAGTCTCCACCAAAGGGATTTATTTTATCTGCTCAGAGAACACTGCTCCAGACCTGCCCGAAACGCGCCGATCGAAGTCCAGACGTTACTTCCGTAATTCCTCTACGTCACAGCATGCACTATCAGCATAATCCCGCCCAAAGGCAGCCATGGAGAAAGGCGGCAGAGCTTCAGTAAATGCAAGCGCCATGTCGCGGAAACATTGTGCATTTTCGTTTAGCCTTCCGAAAAAGGACGGAATTAGGAATCAGTGGTTACTATTCATTTATGACGCTGTTACTGAGCAGTACAACCCAATACTTTATGCACACACGGCACATCTTACGGAGGACAGCTTCCTGAACCTGGGCGAGTACGAGGCAGGCTACACACGAAGACTACTCCTGAAAAGTGGAGCGATTCTCACTTTGCTCAGACAATCTCACGCTTCTGAATCAGGACCCGTTAAGTGTGTGATTATTTTATGAAGTAGCAGTTGTAGAGCTCTGCTAACGTGCTAGCTGAAGTTTCCTCAGTTTTTTAATGTTTGTTTGTATGTTGGTGGTCTGACGGACGTCGATTGTATCTGCTGTTGTGTTTGTATCGTGAAACGGTTTATCAATCCAAATCACAATAATCCTAGCTTTCCAAAGATATATGGCGTGAGTACCCATGTACACGCAGAAGCTGTGTACAGCACAGTTAGTCCCACAGGCGGGGTCGGAATTTACATCGTATCTGAAAGGTAAGAGAGCTACAAAATAAAAAAAATAAAAACATGTCACTGTGAAATGTTCTGCTCAAGTCGCGCTTGCAAACTTGCTTCGTCTTGATCCGCATTTTCTGAATCTGGCTCAGAACTGATACGGTAAAACCGACGACATGTTGCTTAGGAGCTTTCAATTGCGTTAGAAGACTTGGCGGTTGGAGCTAACCCAAAGGCTGTTACATTTCCGACTCACGCGTGAGACTTTTAACCAATCACAACGCAACGGGTCAGCTGGCCAGTCAGAGCACTCTGGGCTTTTCGTAAAGAGGGGCTTTGGAGAAATCGGAGCGTTTCAGGCAGCCTGGGAATAGAGGTACTTCAATAATGTACATTATTTGACAAATAATGTTTTTTGTGAACATTAAAGCATGTTAACCTATTCCATTACAACAAATAAACAAAATAATTATATAAATATGATGACTCCTTTAAATGTGCATAGAGACTTTATGGAGAAAAATAAAGCTTGGAAGGACGCAGCAGAGACAGATCGCTGATGCCTTTGGTAAGTCTACACAGCTAGTACGGTCGATCTTACTACGCAGTCTGTACAGGATTTCGTTTGTGATCAAATGCTTGATTTTGAGATGCAAAGTTATCTGTGCTTTTTTTTTTCTTTTTAACTAAAATTACCTGCATTGGCAAAATTGCAATTGCACGGAATTGTTTTGCACGGTCTTTCACAGTGATGTTTGATGGAAAAGGAGACCTTTTAGCTGTACTCATGGTCGACGCACATGAATCGAAGAGGGCTTTGACTGAACGCGTGCTGTGATGACGTAAAATCACGAGTCTTGGCCAAAATCTGCAGAAAATCCTCCGTAATTTTGAAAAACGGCGAGAATAATTGTGGGGTATACGTGACTTTACTTTCATTTCTGCGAGCGCAAAATCCTGTAGGGGCTGACTACAGTTTCTCAAGCTGGACAGTTCACGCCCATAATCTACAACAGTAGAGGTCGCTACATGCCCACAATCGGCAAACTACAAGCAACACGAGCGACTTTCACATGTTTACGTGAATACAGAATTAGGTGGAATACGCGTCCTGTTCGTGAAACACAGATCACATTTTATTCTTATTTATTCTAGGCTACTTGTGCTATACAATATAATACAACATAATATAATATATGTGTGCTAGCAGAGCGATATTAAACTTAACAAATTAGGGAAAGAAAAAAAAGCGTAAGGAAAATTAGTGGCAGTTTACTGTTTTGTCGAGCTGCAACAACTAAGTGACAAAACTCGATCAAATTCAATAATAAAAATATTTGTTTAGAGCCGGGCTATGTTAGGACACAGTGTGAGAAGCACTACTTCAATTCAGAAAACAGTACGACCAACTGGGCTTTATTTATTTATTTATTTTAAATCGACAAAAATGAATTAACTAATTAATAAAAATATTTTTTTTTAAAAAACAACAGTAACAAATTAATCTATTTATTACCAACACTAAAATAACAGTTGGTCGCAGCCTTTGATTACTTCACAAGAGATATTTGCAGGTCACGTCTTTCCAGAAATTGCGGAAAACGTAAGGAGACAGAAACGCACTGCAATCTGTATTTTGAAAAAGGTCAACGGTGTAATAACGGTCATATTCTACACCCTGACTTACCGTGAAACTGAGAGCTCAACAAGCCATCTATATCCTTCCTTAGCTTATGTAACGAAAAGAGCTTTGCCATGAGGACAGAAAAATAACAGACTACATACAACATCATATAACACATATCACAGTTCTAATATAACCACATTACAGCTTATATAGCAAATAATGCATAAGAAATTGCATTATGCATTATGAAGATGCATTATGATTGACACGATTTCCTGTGTGTGAGATTTACATTAACAGTTTGAGAGAAAAGGAGTAAAAGTGACCGAAAGAAAGACGTGTTATGAAGGTTACCTTTTGGCCATTTTGTTGGTATTTTTTTTTTTAGTATTTTACATATATATTTCTAAAAAGGGGTTTAAACATCTGGACAAAAAAACATCCACGGTTGTTGCACTACTCGGGTATTAATAACGATATACAAATTCACATCTTAAAAAAAAAGCTGGATGCAAGTGTTACGAGTACAAATATTTACAATTTATAACCACCGGGTTATATCCCCCCCGCCGCCCCGCAACTGACTGTTCATCCGTTTAAAACAAGGACCTGAGGATTATTTCGACCCCTGATTACAAAACAATGTAAAATACAAGACCAAAAATAAAGACAATGAAGATAAGAGTAACGGGAAAGAGCGGAGGTGGGAAGGTGGGGGGGAGGGGAAAAAAAAGCTAAGAGTTCAAATGACTGGATCTGGACAAACGCTTCACGGCAGCAATTACCTTTGCTTCTTATACATCTAGTCAGGGGTTGAAATACTCGTTCGTTATTTCCTCATGTGCCCCTGAATGTTCAAACATAGAGATATGAAAGGAACAGAGTGGCCCCCTCGCCAAGGGCCACAGAGAAATACAGGAATAACAGAGGCAACAAGAGGACCAGCTTATGAGCTGCTGGCTCAGTGACGTTAATCCTTTTTACATGTCACTGGCTCTGTGATTCACATGCATCCTTTTTATTTATTTATCTTTAAGCAGGAGCTACCAGAACACATCTACCCCCACTTCAGCCCAGTCTAGATCAGAGTTAGAAGTCCACTCATTTATTCTGTCCCTGTTTAGATAAGGAATTGGTTTTAATGGGAGAGATAAATAAAGGACTGAGGATGGCTGCTGCAAAATAATAATAATAATAATAATAATAATAAACAGATTTCTGCTTTATAATTGAGCATTGAAGCAGGACTGAAAGAAGAAGCGGACTACCTGGACGTCATTAAAGACTGGGTTGAAGTGCTCCAAATAAAACAAGTACAGACATCCCAACTCCCTTAACACAAATGTTTTAACTCTGTTTTCTCTCTTGCGGACTTACCTGGTCATAACCGTATGGGCGCTGTGGTTGGCCTTGTGGAGGACCAGGCTGAGGTGGTCTATATGCTCCATACTGCTGCCCTTGGCCTTGTGGGTAATTGGGGTACTGACCAGGACCACCTTGAGAAGGCCCTACAAAGACGAGCAGCACAAGAAAAGTCAGCGTACTGCAAGACACCAAGCCCTGACTGCTGATACGAGCCCAAGTCTGCCTGCCACGTTAAAAAAGTCGCCATACAAATCAGCTGTGCTTTTGGATATCAAACGCAACGGTACGTTCTGCGCCTCTTTATAATCGTCTGCCGAAATTCCGTATGAAAGTCGATATCTGAGTGCCGGTGAGCGCGAATCAAACGCAACGCCGCCGCAGAGCGAATCAATCAGCGTGCAGGCTCGGAGGAAGAGGAGTAGGAGTGGGATGAAGGCCGGCGCTGGGCTCGACTGCGCGTAATGCTGGCGGCGGACCCAAGAGAAGCGCGCTGCCCTGCTAATGTGGCCCGACATCAAGGAGTCCATAAAGCTCGATTTAAAAAAGCCCAGGCTCATTAAGAGTGACGTGGGCCGGCCGAGCGCTTTGGCCATTACGCAGTGTGTGCTGGGCTCGCTCTGTTTCAGCTCGTTCGAAACGAGCCCACGCAGGATCATTAGGCGCACTGGCCCATCTTAACCTTGTGGGCGCATGGAAGAGCGTCTTCCAGATGGTGCCCGCAGCTTTGCGGTGCATATGTGTGTGTGTGCGCGCACGATTCTCCACCAGATCATTAAGATGTGAGAAGCCTCCAGCCCAGCCAGATCGAGAAGGAGAGATGAGCTGACAGGATGCGAGGAGGGAAAATAAAATTTTTAAAAAAGGGCCGGGGGAGGACGAAGAGTTCCCAGTCACACTCGCTTTGAGCCATAACCTGGCCACCTTTCTCTCTTGTCTACACGCAGTAAACACATGAACTTGCACATAAACTATTAATACTGCTATATCCCGAGGAGCCAACACTCCTAACAAGAAAAGCATAGCAAGTAGAGAAACTGAGCTCATAGCAAAGGGTTCAAATATCACTTCAGAGATAGGGAACTGGTACAGGTTTGAAAAAGGCACCAGAACCAAATGCGGCTGGTTCGAGTGCCGTGTCCTTTCCCTTTCGGTGATAATCCGATTGCTGCTCTAGGTGAAAAATCAAGAAAGCTGAGGGTTTTTTTATTTTTATTTTTAAAGGTGTCTCCTGTATCGCTGTAGAAAGGGGCCAAACATTGTAAATGCTATGGCTAAACCATGAATTTGTGAATCTGGGGCCTCACTTATGAAACCATTTGACCGTCATTTCTTTGAACTTGTTTATAAACAAAACTGACGCTAAGCTGTGTGTAAAGTTAGCCAATTTGACTAGCCAAAAACCCAGGACGATGAGTGACGAGTGCCGACAGTGAGCTAAATCACGATTAGCCAAGGCTTTTTTTTGTATCCTAACTTATTTGAGGCTGTAGGTGGAGCTGATGCATTAATCCGTTCCTTCATGACTTTAATGACGATTTTGCGAAGAATAATCAACCTTCGTGTGAAACTGACTAAGGAAAAGGATTATTCTCTGAACGTCTTTCTACTCAGGCCCTTAACCCTGCCTAGTTCTCAGGATGAACGAATGGCAGAACGAATCGGGTAACCACGTCCACCTTGCGGTGCTCTCCTGAAATTTTTGGTCTGAACAAAACCTGAAGACTTTTACTTTTGTGTTAAAGTACTGCGGTATTGTGCAACTCACCGTAGCCTTGCTGCTGGCCTGGGTAGGCCTGCTGTGCTGGGTACTGCTGCTGTGCTGGGTAGCCCTGAGGCTGAGGGGGGCCTTGCTGATAGGCTTCCTGCTGCTGACCATACTGTGAGTTTCCTACACACACACACACACACACACACACGAGTGAGTGAGAGAGAGAGAGAGAGAGAGAGAGAGAGAGAGAGAGGGGGGGAGGGAGGGAGGGATGTTAATTACTGGAGCAGAACATATACAAAAAATGTACACCTTAATGAATAAATAACATTTAACACAAAGATAAGTGCCTTCAAGAATGTAAGTAAAATGAATCTTCATTAAAATATCAAATAAATAAATAAATAACCCAGGTGTAACTAGCTTTCTAACAGCACAGTGTAAAGATTGTGCGTTCTGTCAGAAATGCCCACACACACACACACACACAATTTGTCATTCTTCTCCACATTATAACTCATGGCTGTTAGCTGAATGGCCACCAGATGGCGCTCTGACGTCATTATTTACTTAATCGCTCAGACTACAATGACATTAACAAGCCACTGTGTTAAGCAGCACATCTGGAACATCTGTACATATAGCACACCACAGCAGTTACGGCGTCTGGTACAAAATGCGCTGAACGTTATAGTCTAATAGACTCAATCGGGCAATTTTATTCAAGACAAAAGGCAGATTGAAAATTACAAAAGACCGGTTCTATGGTAGAACACTTGTACACAAAAACATAAACACTAAAAACAAATCCAGGAGGTATTTATGAGATTACGAGGTCAGTTACAAGGTGCTACAGGAAGGAACGACTGCTGTAGTATGACAGAAAAGACAACAAGATGCCTCCTTACCCTCAGGTGCCCCCTGGCCTCCGTGGCTGTACTGTTCACCGTAATAGTCCTCCTGGCCTGGGTACTGCTGCGGCGGCCCTGGGGGAGGAAAAAAAACAAACAAAAACAAACACACGCACATTCGTAATCTTAGGCACTTACAGGCAAACATGGAAATTAACACAGTGGTGCTTGAAAATTCGTGAACCCTGTAGAATGTATTGTGATGTGAAGATCAGACTCTGATAGATCCCTGTTCTTTAAATAAATACAGGACACTCACACCTGATCATCATCCCACTGATTGAAAACACCTGACACTAATTTCACCTTCAAATTAACTGCTAATCCTTGAGGTTCACATACTTCTGCCACACAGATATGTAATATTGGATCATTTTCCTCAATAAATAAATGACCGAGTAGAATATTTTTGCATCGTTTGTTTAATTGGGTTCCCTTTATTTACTTATAGGACTTGTGTGAAAATATGATGTTTTAGCTATATAGAAAATTCTAAAGGGTTCACAAACTTTCAAGCACCACTGTGTGTAACCAGGTATCATGATGAACAAACTTAATTTTAATTTTTAACTCGGTGTAAAACAATTTCCTCAACACACCCTGTTTATTAACCGGATGAATGAAATTTAAATCAGGACCCTGGGCTGTTAGTAAATGATTCATATACAGTTTTTTTTTTGTTTTTTTGAAAAGCGACGAAGAAGAAGGAGACGAAGAAGAAAGGAGGAAAAAAAAAAAAGAGGACTAAAATGTGAGTACAGTGCGGGATGTCATGCATAATCGTGTTAATTATAATTAGAAATGACCCGATGCTACCTTTTCTTTTCCGATAGCGAAAATAACACCTTGCGTATCAGCTGATATCGATACCCATCCCATATTGTATTCTTTACAAACTACTCCGCTTTAAAAATAATACATTTGTTTTGTTTTGTTTTTAAATGGATTAATTTTAATATAATACAAGAAAAAATTATATGTAAACATTTCCAGTTCTAGAAATGCATTTTTTCCCCCAAATTCGATTTCAATCCTTGGCATTTGTTACTGGATCTGATAATCCAATACGTTTTCCCTAATATCCAATCCACCATTTTTTTTTTTTTTTTTTGCTGGTATCAGCCAGACACCGATAACGGGCATTAGCTCGGTGCCATCTCTAGTGTTAACGTATGAAAAAATAAAGAAAATGGTGATTATGGTCACTGTTATTATAACTAACAGTAGCCAAGACAGTAAGTGAATGAAGAAGTTGAACCTTGCTGAGGTGGTCTGTAAGGAGGCATGGGCCTCTGTCCCATCACATGGTTGCCTTGGCTCATCATACCCATGGGGTTCTGCTGTCCCTGGTAATGCTGCCCGCCGCCACCAGGGGGGATGTTGTACTGCTGCGTGGGAGGCTGCTGGTGAATCATGGGACCTAAAAACAAACCTCATGTTCAGGCACTCTTAAACTAAGTAACACAAAAGCTCCATAAAGATAATACCATCATCGTTTTTTTTTTTTTTAGAATCCATTTAGAGCTCACAGACATTAAAAAAAAAAAAAACAAACACTATTTGCACATTAGATGTTAAACAAAGTGCAACAAGTCACAGAGCAAACAAATAAAACCAATCAGACTTCCATTATCAAATCAGTAATGATGTCTAGGCTATTAAAATACGCCAGCAATTCCCTCTCAATTACAGCCAACCCCAAAACACACACACACGTATATGTATGTGTAATTATATATATATATATATATATATATATATATATATATATATATAGACATTAATTATATGTATTCAGGCTCTTTAAACTTAGACATGAGTGCAGGAATATTACAGAAGATAGTTTAACATCCGGATATTAAACAATACATCACCTGTAAACGTTATTAGAATCTATAATCTCTTAATAAGGAGGTTAGCCGGGGAGCCCAGGACAGCCATATTACATATCCGAACGATCAAGTTTTTTTTTTTTTTTTAAATCGACAGGAGCAGGATCAGCTGACTTAACGGTCACCAGGGTGGTTTTTTTTTTTTATATTCACTCATCCAAGAACCAGGGAAAGAAAAAAAATAACTAACATAATACTCACGGACTTTTCACAAAGAGCGTTTTACATTTAAAAACGTTTGCTTAAATGTTTAAATATAAGAAAGTAACGCACGCCGGGTCACAGCAGAGTCTGCAGTGGGTTACTCCTCTAATACCACAGCGATTTTATTCCCAACGATTACAGCGTTTAATTCATTAATTAAACGGCTATATACAGGTTATATACGGTGCCCTCCAGTAATATTGGCACCCTTGGTAAATATGAGCAAAGGAGGCTGTGAAAAATTGTCTTCATTGTTTCTGATATTCACAGAAATACTCTGCTGTCATAGATCTCAAACAATTGCAAACGCAACACAGGTTTATCAAAATAAATGTATCTTCGTTAGACATAGGTGTGCAACAATTATTGGCACCCCTATGAATTAAGATGAGAAAAATATATTCGAAGTATTTTTTTTTTTAGTACCTTGGTGACTAGGAACAGTCATGTTCAACCATGACTTCCTGTTTCACAGGGGTATAAATATGAGGTAACACATAGGCAACATCAGTTTATTAATTATTATTATTATTATTATTATTATTATTATTAGCATCTGCCTTACAAGTCCCTGTGTAGAATGGCTGGAACTACGGCTGGAACTACTTTCCGAGCCCGTGCTGTTATACAGAACTAACGCGCACCTCCAGGCCGATCAGATTTGAGAATTCAACAGCACTGTGGTACAAACACTTCATTGAGCTGAAACAAAAAGGACGACATTAGCCAGACTCAAATCTACGTGTGACGAAAGAGCAGCGAAGCTCGCAGCTGAAATCTTCGCCAAAAGACTTGCTGCTTATTTGTCGAGACTCTGGCTACGTGAAGTCGCTCCAAAATGTCTTCAAATCACACTTGCGTGTTAAATGACATTAGTTGCAGCATTTCAGTCTGGACCTCCAGCAAGCGTTGCATGGGACTGGTTAGATGCTAGCTAATGAATTGTTGACGTGTCCGCCCCTGGTATGTATTACTATAATGATTAAATAGTTAGTCACACAGTCTGTGTCATGCAGTACCGGTCATCAGCAGAGCAGTACCTTGGTTGGGCTGCATGTTCATGCTGGGTCTGGGACCATAGCTTCCCATTGGCTGGCCCTGGCTCATGTTCATCTGGCCCTGGCTGCTCATGCCCTGGGAGGAGGGAGCGGCATGGTTGTAGGCACCCATGGAGCCGTGGCTGCTGGGAGGCATGTTCATGGAGCCGGTTGGCATGTTTGGAGGCTGGTTAGGCCCTGGGCCCTGCATGGGCATGTGGTTCGGTCCTGGAGAGAAAACACACCTTGTTAATTCGTCACTGTTGAGTAATGACCGATTAAAAGCCTTGATCTATCACGTCACATGTCGGGATTTTTGTCCATATTGTTAAATGGCGCTCTCTTACCGGGCATCTGGCCGTTCATCTGGTTCTGCATGTGTGGGCCAGAAGGCGGGCCGTCAGAGGGCATGCTGTGGCCGTGGGGGGGCTGTGGAGGCGCACCGCTCTGATTCATGCCTCCTGACATGCCCATGTTCTGTGTGGGGGGCTGTAAATAGCAGCGGTGTGTTAGAACTAAACTCAAATTGGGTTTTTGCTCTGCAGTGCAGAGTGCACACTGCTGTCTGTCTAAACCACCGCCTACAGAAAATCAGAAATCAAGACATATGAAATCAAGTTATATGCTGATGTAATAGAACACAAACAGTTAACACTCAATATATTTAACAGGTCTGTTTAAACACCTGGATTATTCCTGCTTTACTGGAAGACAGTTATTAATTAATTAATTAAACACGATTTCTAGGAAAACGGTGACAAATTCGGCGTGTAAAACGCATTCGTGACTCGTTCGACGTGCGTCCGATCGAACGCTCCGTACAACACACGTGTCCTGATCTCTCACTACAGTATCAGTTAGTAAACATTAAAACACGCTGCTCGAGCAGCTTCCCACGTTATCCATCCTCCAAACAGCCCTTCTGGGTTGAAAATATGGTCAGAGTTGACGTGCCTATGCACTCGGTCCTCCTCCAAAAATCTCGATCTCGACTCAAACGAGCACGACCTCGCTCCCAAAAAAAAAAAGAAAAGAAAAAAAAGAGAGAGTCAGCGCGAGCTGCTGCGATGACCGTGATGGTCTGTGGCATGATGCGCTGGGAAGAATCAAAGCAAGCATTCAGAGAGATCAGAAGTCATCCAGAAAGCTTGCAGTTCTATTTCACCGCCTCGTATTAAGTGATGGTGTATGCCGGTGTCTAACGCCCTGGCAGGACGAGGTCGAGGGAAAAGACCGCTGCAGGCTGGTAACAGACCCAAAACTCCACACCGATCAAAAATGCCTGAAAGCCGGCTCTATTTAAACTCTGGGCTGCACTGTTTTTGGGAGGTATGGTGCGTATCGGACACTACTGGGCATACTGGGGAATTAATTGGCATGTTCCCTTCTTGACTTCCTGTTTGAAAAGGGAATACACCGACATATGGAATGACATCACGGCACTAAAGTGCTTTAACGTCTAATCGTTAAGCTTCTCGTTACTGAGAGCAACGATACAGTTATTAAATCTATAACCATTATGCATTATCCACGCGTTTACGTAATACACTATAGGGCCAGAAGTATGTGGACACCTGACCAGCACACCCGTGTGTTTCACACGATTGTACAGAATGTCATTGTTTGCTGTAGGCTTTGTAAAGACTAGCATTGGGAAGAAGTGGATTACAGAAGATGTTACTGCAGACGATAACACACACACGACGTAGGAGACGCAAACTGGTCTAGTTTCTGTAGAAGGAACACAGACGACACTCACGGCCGGGAGGAGAGACTGCATGTTCTGATTGGAGTCTGCTATTGTGGCCAAGTAGACCAAATTTCTGTGAAGCATCTGCTGGTAGCTAGAAGACAAACACAACAGGTTGGGTATTACAATTAATAAACAGTGCAGGACAATTCCAGATAGAGACACGTAAACTCTCAAGTGTGCACACAAAAATTCTCCATTCTGATTGGTCAGAAGGCGTTGATGAATTTTCGGCCTCGGTAGCTCTGACAGTATATCTGTCTGCGTTAACATTAACGCTAGTAACAACTCGTTCACAGAGATTTGTACGTCAGACGCTTGATCTAATCCTAATAACGAAATGGATGGATGGGGCGTAATTTAACGAAGTAAACCGTGACGGTTGAAACAGTGACGTTTTCTGCAAGCAGAGTTAACATCTTCGGAAGGAGTCTCCAGTGTCAGTGGTGCGTTTTCTACCACGAGACAGGAGCTGTTTCTGGAGCTTTTCTGGTTTCTCAGTGACGTGACGAAAGAGGGAGACGAGAGAAAGACAAGCTGGCAAGGAAACGAGTAACTATAAACGGATAAAAGACGTACAGTCTTTCTTTAATAAATCCTTTTTTTTTTTTAATCGTTGGCTAATTGCGGTCATAAGAGGAATGAAACATCTCAAAACGTGCTTTTATTGGAAAATAATTGCATTATCCAACAGTACTACAACAGCAGTGTCACGTCTTGAATTAATTTCCTATAACGGCATGGTACCGAGCGCGTTACTCATTACTAATGGTTCGTTTTTTGGGGGAGAAACAGTTCTACATTACGGATGCGCTGTGTCTGAAACGGTCGTGGCCGTGACGGATTGTTAAATCGACAGCTAAAATAGGAATTAAAAATAAAACTAGATACAAACAAAAGCCGAGCTTCTCCCAGGGTGAGACTGATATTAGCGTAGACTCTCCCTGTGTGTGTCCTGTTAATAAACACGGGCACGCACGCCTACGGACCGAGGACACGTCTCCTGTCGTGAATGTCTGGAAATATTCCTGTGCGAGTTACTTCAGCAGGAGATCAGATACGAGGCCATATGCGCTAGATGTGTGTGAAGGAACTCACTGTGAACATTCTGCTGTTTTCCCTTTGCTCTGGAAGTCCATGATGCACTGAATCAGCTGATTGTTTTCATCCAGTAACTGAGGAGGGAAGACACACAAACACAAATGCATTTTATTCTCTTCCAGGCTAAACTCCGCTTTACACCACGCTGCTCGAATCTGATTTGTTCGGAAGGGTGAAGTCGTGGATACGGTGACGTTTTCTCTGTGAAGACGTTCATTCGGACATTTTTAGGAAGGAGTCTCCAGTGTCCGCAGCACAGTGACGGCTGTAACTAAGTTTTTCGAGATGGGTGCTTTCTTCAAGAGAACAGACAGAGAGAGAGAGAGAGAGAGAGAGAGAGACAGACAGATAGCCAGAGAGCGAGACACACAGAGAGCGAGAAAGAGACACAGAGCGAGAGAGACAGAAAGACAGATAAAGAGAGAGACAGACAGACAGACAGACAGAGAGAGAGAGAGACAGACAGACACAGAGAGAGAGACACACATGGGGAGAGAGAGAGAGAGAAGCTGGTGAGGGAACGACTGTTAACAGCTGCTATAACACAAGTGCTAATATGAACTTGTTTTGTGGTGACATTTCACAATATTAAACAACTATAAACGGTTAAATACTATAACGTCAAGTTCGTTAATAAAATCGTTGGCAAACTGCTGTAGCAAAACAGGAAGAAAGCACTTTGGGACATGCTGTTACTTTGTGTTGAGGTGCATCACCCCGCCCAAGCGTCAATCATTATCCTAGAACAACACCTAGAACATGTTTTACTCCTTACTTCATAAACAAACGCCCAGCACTTTCTTTCCCCATTTCTTGCGGAGCTTCATGCAAATAATGAGCTTCAAAGAAATCATGATTTCTTTAAAAGGCACCAACTTCATCAGATTATAAACCACGCGCCGGTCCCTCCGGGATTTCACCATCACAGAAACGAACCCGAAACCAAGCAAACGCCGCAATATTCTGAGGAGCTTACAATTGTTCATAATTACCACAGATTTGAGCCGAGACGCATCACGTGACGTCATCGCGGCACGGCCGAAACCCTCTTCCGTTCACGTGCCTCGAACACGAGTACAGCTAAAAGGTCTCGTTTACCAACAAACATGGCTGTGAAAGACCGCGCAAAACTATTCCGTGCGACTGCGCGATTGATTTCGCCAATCTGAGAAAAAATAAAAACATTTTTTTTTAAAAAAAAGCACAAAACCTGTTAAACGCAGTCGGAAGTGACGCGAACGCCCTTGACTCTACGTTCACACAGACATGGAGTCAGTGTTTTAACTCGAATGAAAATGGGGAAGATCTCGTTTTGCGCATGTCCGGCGACGTAACGTTAAACGTAACTCTAAAAGGATAAAAAGTACACGGTGTCGTCGTTTTTACGTACGGGAAAACTGTAACAGTTGACAGATTAGTGTGGAAGAAAACTTCAGGATGTCCTGTTAGGGAACTGAAACGTCGCTGAAATCCTGCCTCCATTCTGTGCACGAAAACCCAACGGTTTGTTGCGTGCTAGCGTGAACGCACGTGAGTCAGCCCACCAGCGCAGGATTCTTTTAGCTGTGCCTTGAAGCCATTTACACGTGCGTAATCCTTTTACAGATATAATCCTGTCACTTATACGTTACTATACAGTAGCGGTAACGTCTTATAGTTTATTCTCCATCTTATTAACGGTTTTATTGCATATCTGTATGTTTGTATATTTGGATTTCTGCTTTGATCTGCCGCACACGGTTTCAGCTGGTGCTTCAGTCCGTTTTATATTTCCGAGGTTGCAGCGACCCAGTACGTGACGCGACGCTTTCCCTTTATCACATACTCAAGGTTTTAGTTTCTGATTTCTTGGCGCCGTGGAAGAAACCGGTCTGAGGCGGTTTTATAGAGAACCGTGCAGTCTATGGGATTAGATTCGGGCCAAAAGTATTGAACGTAACTCTTCAAGAAACGAACAAAAATACACAATGAGAAAGAAGGGGAAAAAAAAGAAATAAATAAAAACACCCCCCCCCCCCCCAACTAAAACTGAACACAGTGAACTCTGGGGCAAAAATAAACAGCGTTCTTTGGTTAACGGTTTTCTAAGCTTGCTTTTCGCTAATCGTAGTTTGTGAACGTGCTGCCGGACTTTTCGTTTACGATCGCCACGCTGGCACAAATCTAGCATGTGTGCGGGGCTTAACATGCTTTACTCTCATTGGCTAGTGAGATTTAGATCGATAGCTCGAGTGTCCAGCTGAGGAGAAGGAGGAGGATGATGATGATGATGGCGGCGACGAGAATACCAAAACCTCAAATATTAATCACGAACTAATATACTGACTCAGTAAGAGGAAGTCATTTCCTCTACAATGTACGAACACTACGTCTGCGTCCGAAACCACACACAGCAGGCGAAAAACGGCACGCCAGAGGGGTAGTGTGTCCGAGTTCTCAGTATGTGAGAAAAACCCACACACGCGTACTGATAGTACAGTACGCGATTTCGGACGCAGCCTATAACGATACTCACTATAACCATTCTCACTAGCCAACGAGAGTAAACCGTTGTTAAGCCCCACCCACACGAGATTTGTCCCAGAATGGCGAGCGCACTTCATAAACCTAGCAAAAACAAAGCTTGGAAGGAAGAAAAAAAAAACATTAAAGAACGCCGTTTATTTCCATTTCTGCCCCGGAGATCACCGTTTTCAACGTCGGAGCGTTTTCCCGTCTCAGCGAATATTTCTGAAAAGTTACGTTCAATACTTCTGGCACAAATCTAATCACGTAGCAGTCCAGTAACTCCGTGTAACCCTGTCTTTACTCCTCCTTTGTTAGACCGATGTGATCGAGATCGATCCAGTTAGATGCGGATCTTCCTTCCCACCAAAGCCGATAATCATGTGTTGTATATGAAGTGATCTCTGTGATTTCTGCGATAGCTGAATTGCTCTTGTATCAGACTCACTGAGGAATAAGAACAATAATACTTAGAGATAATTGGTATGGGCCGATAAAGGCTATTTTCCCCGCTATGGGCTATCGGCCGATAGTTTAAAAACGTCCGATAAATCAGGGCGGATTATATCCTGTCAATCAAAAGAGGGCGGGAAAACACCTGGATTTGGTGCTGCGTGTAAAGAAGATGTCTCTTCTGTGGAATGACGACAAAACTCCAGTTTGTAATCTCTGCACGGATAAAATTTTACACCGGACGCCGCAGTAGTGAAGCGGGAGTTTCGGCGTCGTGTCTAAATAATATTTTTGCCGAGCTGCTATCGCTGAATTAAAGCGCCAGTACACTGTTGAAAGATTTAAATGAAGATGAGTTGACTAAAAAGTAGTAAATATATATATTGCACATAAAAATATATTCGTAGAGTAGTATATTTCATATCCAGTGAATGTTAATATATAAAAAAGTTATTATATATTACCAGTTTGATGTCTGTGATGGAGTAGAAATGCTTTTGTTTGTGGAGAGTGAATGTGAGACTATCAGGAGGTTTTTTTTTTTTTTTTTTAGAATTCAGTCAATGTTAATATGAATGAATAACATTCAATAAGTTAATAATCTCACTTTAATCTTCAGAATTTAGTTCATGTGTTAATGTTAATTAGAGTAATGTGTTTTATGTTTATGAGACCAGTTACTGTCAAACAACTTTGACAGTAGTACTTTGTGGAATTAATTATACAGTATCGGTGTCGACCGATATCACTGAATAATCGGTTATCGGTATCGGCTGAGAAATTTAGTATCGGTGCATCTCCAGTTATAATAAATAATAATAACAAACACCTTTTCGATTCAGCTTCTGGACTCCCTCTGCTCGTCTTCAGGGTGGAATTAATAGATACTAAGAATTTATTTCCCACTATAAAAGGCATATAGTTTGCTCCAAATCATTGTCTATGATTAGGGAAAAAATCATAGCAAAGAATTAAAGAGACTGAAATGGAGTTAAGCCTGGTACTACTGCGAGTTCATGGATTTAACTACAATCTAAAATGAGCTGAGGAAAAACAAATAACAAACCAAAGATGTTAAATGAAGCTAAATTATCTTCCCTTTTTTATTTATTTATTTTTTTTGTGGCACAAAACAGCACTAATGTGAAGCTACAGTGAAACAAGTAAACCAACCCTTACTCACTAGCTCTTTACTTTATAATGGTTTCCTTCTTTATTTTATAAAATAACTATCATAATAAATGTAAATGATTTAGTCAAATTAAATCAAATTAAAATACAACAGGTTTTCAGCTTTTATGTATATGTATACATTATGAGGCATTAACCCTACCAGCTAGCTAACAAAGGCAACAGCTAACGTTAATTGCAGTCAGTTATATAGCGACGGAAAATACCGGCTGTATCCCAAACCGCGTTCAGTTCTCCATACTGCTGCACTACCTAGGGTACGAGATAACGGTTTCCACGCCCTACTTAGTGCACTATGAAGTCATTAGTGCGCCGTTTGGAACTCAACCTGGGCCTTGAAGTGAGCTAGTTAAACATGGCGGTTTGTGGTGTTTAAAAAAAAACATTTTGAGTGCTGTTTATTCAAAATAAACGTTGCATATACAAGCACGGTTGTTTTTTGTTTCTTTTTTTAGATATGCGTATTAGAGATTTATAGCATCTTCTAATTTATGTCTAAAGTTAAGCCACGGAGCTAAAAGTGTAGCAAGTGCTACCAAGCTAATTAGCTAAACCAGGCTAACAGACTAGCATCGTTGTATTATCGCTGCGCTTTCCCAAACACCATCACCATACCTTCTGTATCCCCGCGGGTGTAATATCACCCTTCCCGCGTTGTCTGTGAGGCGCGAAAGCCACCGACATGCTGAAGTTTTGAACCAAAACGTATAACGCGGCGAGTGGGAGGAAAAAAATAAAAAATAAAACACTTGCTACGGCGTACAATCACATACAGCTTCGCGCTAACGAAATCTGCACGTACAGCGCAGACTGGGGTGGAGTGTTCCTCTAGCGCGATGTTCCGGGGGGAGGGGTGCGTCGACGTGGTTTGTCTGTAACTGTTTCGGAATGATTTTGTAGTCACTAATGCGATTGAAATTGATATATGCTAACTTGTACGATTATATGCTTTCGGAAGAAGAAAAATCTCATGTTTTAAAGTACACCTGCTTCTATAGTGCTATGTCATCCCCCCCGCCCGTGAGCAAATGGTTTGTTCCTCCAAGTCAATCTCGGGCAGGTCGTGTAGAATTCCACAGAGCGTTCAGTACCACATGAATACACACAGCGATATTTTTATTTTTTTTTACATTTTAAACCTCAAATATGGAGCATGCCCTTATTCATGAATATGTTTATAAACTGTTATACAGTGCAGGAAGTGGTGGGGCTCGGGGTTGAGTTAGAATAAACGCCATGTAGCTTTGGTTTTGCTCTAATCGTTAGGAAGTCATGCCCCTGCTTCATGACATGAGCTCAGTGTGAATGGCATTTTGAAGATGGCGGGGATTTAATCATGTGGTCTGAGTTAAGATCACAGCAGTGTGTGTGCGTGTGTGTGTGTGTGTGAGGGCAGCTACCTTTACACAAGGATAAATAACTTAAAAAAACGAACAAACTAATTTAATAGTGTTTAATTTGTGTGTTTATATTATATTTGAAACCATTAAAGTGCACCTATTATGGTTTTTCATATATTAAATTTCATGTAGTGTGTTATATATGTAGCTGTTTGTGAATGTAAAAAGTCTGCAAAGTTTCTAATATCAAAGCGCAGGACAAACTCACAAAAGAAGGAACCGATTCGTTAGTGATTCCAGACTTTACTTCCTGTACTAACCTAAGTAGGTTTGTAACAAAAAACCCCGCCTCTGGTCTTCATTGGCTGCTCGCTGACAGTGGTAGACCAATCACAACAGAGTTGAACATCTGACCAATCGGAGCAGAGTATGCTCTTTGAAAGGAGGAGTTTAGAATGAATCCTTTAGAACAGAGGTGTCCAATCTTATCCAGAAAGGGCCGGTGTGGGTGCAGGTTTTCATTCCAACCAAGCAGGAGCCACACCTGAGTCTACTGAAAGCCAAGATCAACTGATTAAACAGGTGGAGTCAGGTGTGGCTCCTGCTTGGTTGGAATGAAAACCTGCACCCACACCGGCCCTTTCTGGATAAGATTGGACACCCCTGCTTTAGAACAAATCATTTAAGGAGTCGTTTGGGACACGGGGGGGAAACCATAATAGTGCACCTATTATGGTTTTTCAAATATTACCTTTCATGTAGTGTGTTATGTACGTAGCTGTTTGTGAATGTGAAAAGTACATACAAGATCTTCTACAAGAGTTACAAGAGTTCTAGAGAAACAAAGTGCGCAGAGTAGAGGTGTAAGTGCCAGAGTAAGTTGTTTTTATTTATTTATTTATTTTTAATAATGTGGGGGTTGGCGTTTTAAGGGTTGGTTAGGTGTTCACGGAAGAGGTGGGTCTTTAGCTGTTTTTGGAAGATGGTGAGAGATTCTGTGGTCCGGATTGAGGTTGGAAGTTCATTCCACCACTGAGGGACGGTTAGTGTGAAGGTTCTGGAAAGGGATCTTGAGCCACGTTGAGTAGGTATTACTAAGCGTCGGTCGTTAACCGATCGCAGATTGCGTGAGGGAACGTAAGCCTTCAGGAGAGAGTTGAGGTAGGAGGGTGCTGTTCCAGACAAGGTCTTGTAGGTGAGCATCAAGGCCTTGAATTTGATGCGGGTGGCTACAGGAAGCCAGTGGAGGGAGATGAAGAGGGGTGTGACGTGTGTTCTTTTGGTCTGGTTGAAGACGAGGCGTGCTGCTGCATTCTGAATCATCTGGAGGGGTTTGATGGAGCTGCTGGGAGGCCCGAGAGCAGTTCGTCGCAGTAGTCCAGTTTTGAGATAACAAGAGCCTGGACGAGTATCTGTGTAGCCTGTTCGGTGAGGTAGCGTCTGATTTTCTTGATGTTCTACAGAATGAACCTGCAGGATCGTTCACACATGTTTGCTTGTTAAAGCTATAACATTGCGTATACAGATTTTGACTATACATTTCGAGGAGGAAAATACACATCACACATCCCAGTTAGCTGGCTAGCTTGTTGCTATCAAAAGCAATCGTGGAGGCTGTGGATGCTCTTTAATTTTTTTCCACTTTGTGTGTTGAATGTGCCTCAGTGGAAAATGACGTCTTTTCACCCTGGAAATCACCACTTACCAGGTGTGCTACCAAATGTAGCACAAGTCCCATTGCACCTCTATTAGCAGGTAGTCAAGCCACATTGTGGGTGAGGTAGGAAAACATTATCTAAAGGGTGGAAGGTCTACAAAGCAGGTTAGCCCCTTTTATCACTAACATTATAGCAGCTATCAACAGTCATTCCCTCACCAGCCTTTTTTGAGACAATACGACACACATTGTGATGTTAGCGAGAAAAAATAAAGTCCTGAAGACTTTTTGTGTGTGTGTGTGTGTGTTGGAAAACAAAGTTAGAGCATTGCCTCTGACTGTTATAAATCACAGACACTGAAGACTCCTTTCAAAAAAGAAAAAAAAGAGGAAAAAAAAACTTCACTACATCAAGACGCTTAAAAACAAATCTGTTTATGTGGCGCGTCTGCCCTAAAGGCCACTAGAGAAATGATAGCATATTAAAATGAACTACTGTTTGAGGCATGTCCGAGCTAAAGTAAGGCATACATTTTCATTTACCCAGTTTAATCCCAAAGTCCGACTGAAATAAACAAAGACAAGGCATCGGTGCAACTTCTGATTTCACACTGAGTAGCCTAATCCTTTAGAAACAGAGCTCAGCCTCGATCTCATCAATAGACGGAGAGAGTTTTATGATCTGAGAAGAAGCCTGCTGGGTTTTTCTTTCTCGTGCCGATGGGCAGACTTCACCGTCGCTCATAATTGGTACTGATATGCCACAAGACACAAGGCTGGTCTCCTGCTGCACTGAGGCGTCATCATCAATGCAGAAGACGGGGTCAGTAACTGGGGACATGCAGTGGTCAAGCAAGAAGGAGATCAAGTGCGTATAAGTTTAGACTCGGGTTAACAAAGGTTGGCTAAAGACAAGGACAAAACAACATAAAGTGTGTTAGTAAGGGCTACGTCGAGTCACCAGAACAGCGTGCGTCCACAGATTCTCGGGTACTATACTGGACCGATGAGGAGCCAATTCATTCTAGTGACGTGTTTGGGAGTTGGGAGGAGGTGGCTTAACGGTTAAGGCTCTGGATTATTGATCAGAAGGTTGGGGGTTCAAGCCCCAGCACTGCCAAGCTGCCACTGTTGGGCTCTTGAGCAAGGCCCTTAACCCTCTCTGCTCCAGGGGATGCTGTATCATGACCCCAACTTCCTGCAAAGAAAATAATTTCACTGTGCATATGTATATGTGACCAATACAGACTCATTATCATTATACATAAAATCATGCAGATACGGGTCAAGAGCTTCAGTGCACACCAAAAATCAGTACGTGAAAAAATGTGATCTCAGTGACTTTGAACCTTTGTTGGCATTGTTGTTGGCTGGTTTGAGTATTCCAGAAACTGCTGATCTCCTGGGATTTTCACACAAAGCGGCCTCCCGAGTTTATACAGAATGGTGTGAAAGACCAGAGAGCATCCAACGAGCTGCAATTCCACTTGCCGAAACACCTTGCTGATGAGATGTGTCTCTTTATGACCGTGGTGAACAGAAAAGCATCAGAGGACTCGGAACACGTCGGACCTTGTGGAGGATGTGCTACGACAGCAGGAGATCACATCAGGTTTCACTCCTGTCCGCCAAGAAGGAGACTACAGTGGGGATCACTGAGGATCACTCAAACTGAACAGTTGAAGATCGGAAAACCATCATGTGGTCATTTTTCAGTCTTCAGTATAATAATAAAGTGGATGGCGAGTGGATTGAACTATAATACAATATAGTACATATGTGTCAGTAAATGTATACAGTATATAAGTGGGGAAAAGTATGTGAAAAATGTAAAAAAAAAAAAAAAAAAAAGGTTATATATCAGTTGTATGAACTCAGATTGATTTAGTAAGTCAAATGACTGAGATTTTGACTTAGTCAAAATTATGACATAGTAAGTCAAAACAACGAGATAATATCAAAATAATGACTTGATTAATCAAAATAACAAGATAATAAGTAAAAAATAATGAGATTGTCAAATTCATGAGATAGTAAGTCAAATTCATGAGATAGTAAGTCAAATTCATGAGATAGTAAGTCAAACGAACATTTTATTAAGTCAAAATAACAAGATACTATCAAAATAATGATATAATAAGTCAAAATAATGACTTGATTAGTCAAAATAACAAGATAATAAGTTAAAAAAATGAGATCATCAAATTCATGAGATAGTAAGTCAAATGAACACCTTATTAAGTCAAAATAACAACATAGCATGTGAAAACAATGCGATAATAAGACAAAATAATGTATAGTAAGTCAAAATAATGACTTGATTAGTCAAAATAACAAGATAAGAAGTAAACAAAATGAGATAAATAATGTATAGTAAGTAACAATATCTAGATTCTAAGTCAAAATAACATTATATTGATGATTTATTACCAGAAACCACCAGAAGATGGCAGTCTTGACCCAGGCACTGTTGGTGCATTTGTATCTCTCGCTCATTCTCTCTTCTTTCATTCTGCAACCCTGAAAGAATGATAGAGATTGTGGAGAAAAAAAAAAACTTACAGCACTAAACCCTGAGCCTTGACATGTTTTTCTTTCGATCCGTTTGAACATTTTGCCTCCGGGGCTTCGCATTAGAACCACTGAATCCATCGTATGAGCTGAATTGTTCTTGATTGTCATGAGAAAGAAAGACAGAGAGAGAATGTGTGAGGCAAAAAGGAGGGGGAGAAAGTGTGACACTGTCCCTGGAGCATTGAGCAAGCTGTCAGGGTGCGTCGAGTCACCAAGGGCTGCACGCTCGGACGACAGCGTCCCTTTGCAACCCGTCACGTGTTCGCTTGCGTGTCTTCCATTTTCTGGGTGAGTCTGATCGGTGTGTGTCTTACATCTCGAAAGCTAATGAGTGGCATGACGTTAAAGTATACGTCTAGCTGGATGGTGACAAAGGATGTGATCTTATTCCAAGCTTACGTTCCTGCCCAAGTGTATGCCTGGGAGCACACCCACCATCGAAACCCTTCAATAATAGCAAGCAAGCACAATGGAAGAGAGTGGGTGGAAAGAGTGGAATCGTGGGAAAGCGCTGCCTCCGGCTGAGCGAATTATCCTACAGGCCGCTGCTTCTTCCTCGTACGTCTGCCATTCTCTGCAACTCCACCCTGTGTAATGTGGAGAAGTGGACAAGGGACCAGAAAAATGAAGGGAACTCTAGGGAACCCACAGGCCTACTTCATCCGGGGGCATATCTCAGATATCTTACTCCTCAACCCCTCCGGTAACATATCACATAACCTTGCATCTGTTTACTTCTCAGAGTGATCATGTCAGCTCAAGCAGACGCAATAGATGCATATTAAGAGGGAATCTATTCAGGAGTAGTTCCTGGTAATTGCTACAATTATTTATTTCTCAAGACAGATTGCAGTCCACTCGCTGTGCCGTTAAAGGAGCTGACAGTGATGCAAGGGATGCAAGACTGACAGTCAAGAAGAATCCTCCAAGTGGCAAGACATTAGGGTTAGAGAGCTGTGTGCTAGATACACACACTTCGGCATATTCAGAGTTGAGCTGCACACATAGGGAGGAGTCAATACGGAATACTTTATTTTAATTTCCCCATGGGGGGTTAATCAAAGTTTATCTTATCTTATTTGATCTCATCTTAAATTCTGTTTATCACTTATGCACATGTCGTAGTCACGTGAGACTTTGACCATGAACGTTTTGGCTATTTTGTGCGAAAGCCCTGAACTGCGAGGTATGGAATTTGTTTTTTTGTTTTTTTTTCAAGTGCTTTCATTATTTTGACGTAGTAACTTGTTATTTCAATGTAGGAACTTGTTATTTTTGACTTACTAAATTGTTATTTCAAAATATTATCTACTAATAGTATAGTTTAATGAGGTAATGATCAACATAGCTAGATACTAAGTTGAAATAATAATAATAATAATGAATTATAATAATTAGTAAATAACTATTGAGTAAGTCAAAATAATGAAATACTAAGTCAAAACCACGAGAAATTGTCAAAATAACAATATAGTAGGTCAAAATCAGAGATAATAATACAAAAATAATGAGATACTAAATCAAAATAACAACATGGTAAGTCAAAATGATTTGACAGTAGGTTAAGATGATATAGTAAGTCAAAACAATGAGATACTGAGTCAGAATAATGAGATACTAAGTCAAAATTATGACATAGTAAGTCAAAACCACAAGATAATTTCAAAATAACAATATACTAAGTCAAAATAATGACTTGGTAAGTCAAAATCAGATAATAATACAAAATTAATGAGATACTAAGTCAAAATAACAACATAGTAAGTCAAAACAATGAGATACTAAGTCAAAATAACGTGATAGTAAGTCAAAATAATTAGATACTAAGTCAAAATTATGAGATACGAAGTCAAAAGTATGAGATAATTTCAAAATAACAATATAGTAAGTCAAAATAATGAGATAGTAAGTCGAAAGTATGACACTGTAAGTCAAAACCACAAGATAATTTCAAAATAACATTTTTCAGTCATATTTAGTCAATACTAAGTCAAAATAATGGCTTGGTAAGTCAAAATCAGATAATAATACAAAATGAATGAGATACTAAATCAAAAATAACAACATAGTAAGTCAAAACAGTGAGATACTAAGTCAACATAATGTGATAGTAAGTCAAAATAATGTGATAGTAAGTCAAAATAATGAGATACTAAGTTAAAATAATGTGATAGTAAGTCAAAATAATTAGATACTAAGTCAAAATAATGTGATAGTAAGTCAACATGAGATACTAAGTTAAAATAATGTGATAGTAAGACAAAATAATGAGATACTAAGTCAAAATAATGTGATAGTAAGTCAAAATAATGTGATACTAAGTGAAAATAATGTGATAGTAAGTCAAAAATAATTATATACTAAGTTAAAATAATGTGATAGTAAGTCAAAAATAATTATATACTAAGTTAAAATAATGTGATAGTAAGTCAAAAAATGAGATACTAAGTCAAAATAATGTGATAATAAGTTAAAATAATGTGATAGTAAGTTAAAATAATGAGATACTAAGTTAAAATAATGTGATAGTAAGTTAAAATAATGTGATAGTAAGTTAAAATAATGTGATAGTAAGTTAAAATAATGTGACAGTAAGTTAAAATAATGTGACAGTAAGTTAAAATAATGAGATACTAAGTTAAAATAATGAGATAGTAAGTTAAAATAATGAGATACTAAGTTAAAATAATGTGATAGTAAGTTAAAATAATGTGATAGTAAGTTAAAATAATGTGACAGTAAGTTAAAATAATGTGACAGTAAGTTAAAATAATGAGATACTAAGTTAAAATAATGAGATAGTAAGTTAAAATAATGTGATACTAAGTTAAAATAATGTGGTAGTAAGTTAAAATAATGTGATAGTAAGTTAAAATAATGTGGTAGTAAGTTAAAATAATGAGATAGTTAAAATAATGAGATAGTAAGTTAAAATAATGTGGTAGTAAGTTAAAATAATGAGATAGTTAAAATAATGAGATACTAAGTTAAAATAATGTGATAGTAAGTTAAAATAATGTGATAGTAAGTTAAAATAATGAGATACTAAGTTAAAATAATGTGATAGTAAGTCAAAATAATGAGATACTAAGTTAAAATAATGTGATAGTAAGTTAAAATAATGTGATAGTAAGTCAAAATAATGAGATACTAAGTCAATATAATGAGATACTAAGTCAAAATAACAACTTACTATGTCTAAATACAGAGATAAAATCTTGAAATAATGAGTTGCCATGTCAATAAAAACAAACCCTAAGATAATATCTGGAACCCACCTAGCACAATAGCAGTTCAGGGCTTCTGCAGTTTTGTGCTTTAAATCCACTCAAAACACAGTGGAATGCCATTTGGGAACAATATTAAAAATATGTAAGGAATAAAACACAAAGGGATATGCTACTGTAGGAAAATACTCATCAGCAGGTTGGTGTGATGTGGCCTGACATGAAGCAGAGTTACAGCTTCCAAACCGAGTGTTTAATTACTCTTCTTCCACACCAGTTTGTCAACATTATTAATTTTTTTAATTAATTACAGCATGACAACGTAAATGATACCAGGTTAGAAGAAGTACATTAACTCGTCTTTCAGCTGGAGCTATTGTCAGAGCCGCTTATATACAAAATGAATCAATAGCATCTGATCAAGCAATAATTCATCAGTGCTGTGGTATAAATAACCAAAACTTTATAAACGAATGAGGAGTGTTGTACCTGGAGATGCCACGAAAAAGGAAATCCGCAGCAACGTTTATCTGGATGAGGACGGGTTCCCTTCTGAGTCTGGTTCCTCTCAAGGTTTCTTCCTCATATCGTCTCAGGGAGTTTTTCCTCACCACCGTCACCACCGTCTCGCTCACTAGGAATAAATTCACACACTTAAAATCTCCCTCCTGTGTTTATATTTTTCTGTAAAGCTGCTTTGAGACAATGTCCGTCGTTAAAAGTGCTATACAAATCAAGTGGAATTGAATTGAAGATAGAATTTACTTTTAAAAAGCCATTTGTTATTGTTTTCGTCACACAGAAGCAACTCCTAAAGATAAGAATTTTAGAAACGCGCTGAGTGACGTCAAAACGCGTATCCCCTAACCCATCAGCAACAGTGTACAGGTACAACAGTGGTCCTCAAAGTCCAATTACGTACTGTGCAATAAGGCACGGACGGCTCCGGGGCTCCCTGTGACCCTGTGTAAGTGGTATAGAAAATGGATTGATGAATTTTCTAAGTGTATCATTATTCTGAAGCCATAACATAAGAACATGAGAGTCTGTCCATTTAAAAATATATTAAAAAAAAAAAAAAAAACAAAACGCCTTGGCTAATTTATGGGTCCTTCAGTGGTCCAGCTTGAAATGCTCTCTCAAAAGGGGAACACTCCGGTGTTGAACTGTTCCGAATAGAAATAAAATCAAGAACATTCTAGATTTAAGTATCCCCCCAAACCCCCCCCCCCCCCCACCCCAAGAGTTTACCTTTAATAAGTAAAGTGCGCTGGCCGGCTTTACTTATCTAAGACCTGACATGACTGTTGATCCTCTGCATAAAGTGAGAAAATCTGATCAACACTCTTCTGCCCAAAACACACACACACACACACACACACACACACATCCAGCCAGGTGTGATAGCAGTGTTATGTGCTGTTTGGTATGGAAATCCTGAATGCAGCCTCGGTTCACCTTTTTTAATACCAGGTGTAAACAAGGAATCACAGTTTCTTTAGCACCTAAAGGTTATTAGTGGCCTTTGGGCATCTTGAGCTGCATATCACCTTATCACCCAACACACACACACACACACACACACACACACACTGTGTGGGATATGAAATCAGCTTTAGACTTGACATTACTCTTTTCCGAACTCATAAGCAAAGAAAAAGGCAGTGTGTGCACGTGCGTCGACAGTCTGCGCAAGTAAGCGCGTTATCTTTATGTTTCGGGCTGATCGTGGGCAAAAAAAAAAAAAAAAAAAAAAGACAGAAGAGAAGAAAAAGAAAGAAAAAGTGCAGCCAGATTGGCATGAATCCATTGTGCTGCGATGATCAAAATAAAAGAGATGCTAAGCAGCTGCAGGGCATTAGCCCCCCCCCCCCCCCGCCACCTCATCCCCCCATCCCCCCACCCCCTCCCCACACCCCAAGATGATGGGATGTGAAGAAAAGCAGAAAGGAAAAAGAGAGCTACAAAAGCCTGCACTTTTAGCTCAGAGCTTCCTAATCCAAATTAGGCAAAAGAAAAGAAGCACAGTCATAGGCAAAAAATCCTGATTAAAAACAGCGAGGCTATTAAAAGTTGAAACATCTCGGCAATAACAGCGTGCAGCCGAGTCCAAATCCTAATGTGGAACACACAAGTTCATCGAGAAAAGAAAAAAAAGAAAAATGCTTTTTACTTGGGAGGTCAAGTTGCTGGAAGAAGATGCGCACTTGGTCAGAAAAGCATCAGGAGCAAGCAGGATCGTCATGGTTCACGACCGAGTGAGCATAAACAAATGCATGTTTTGATCTTTTATTCCAGTACCTTCATGAAATTGTGAGCATATGACATCTTTTAACTGTGAACGTCTGCACTGCCATCCTCTTCCAACTTCTATAACGTTCTTAATAGCTTCATGGACATGATTTACGATTTATAAGTAGGGCGCATGGTGGTTTAATGGTTAGCACGTTCGCTTCACACCTCCAGGGTCGGGGGTTCGATTCCCACCGTGGCCCTGTGTGTGCGGAGTTTGCATGTTCTCCCCGTGCTGCGGGGGTTTCCTCCGGGTACTCTGGTTTCCTCCCCCAGTCCAAAGACATGCATGGTAGGCTGATTGGCATGTCCAAAGTGTCCGTAGTGTATGAATGGGTGTGTGAGTGTGTATGTGATTGTGCCCTGCGATGGACTGGCACCCTGTCCAGGGTGTACCCTGCCTTGTGCCCAATGCCCCCTGGGATAGTTCCAGGTTTCCCGTGACCCTGAAAAGGATAAAAAGGATATAGAAGATGGATGGATGGATGGAAGTGCACTCAGTTAAGCAGTTAGTGAACAAATACAGTATACGCACTTACATAGTATATATGATTTAGAAGGGCTTCGTTCAACAGGCATTAGCTGTCATAAACGCTGCTTAAGATTAGTTTTAATGTCTAATTGACGTAACAGCTACAGAAAAACTACAACGACTCTAATAAGCTACTATCCAAAGAAATCTTTGTAGACCAGACATACAACAGCGTCATTATGTCACATGTTGTCATGACAGTTTATGTCCAGGTTTATAAGAGTGTCGTGATGTCATGACCCTAATTCTTGCTAAACGTATTCAGTTTAGCGTAAGCATGTTATAAACGTGTCGTAGGATGTCGTCGTGTCAATTTATGCCCAGGTATATAAGAGTGTGATGATTTCAATGTCTAGTTGACATAACGGCTACAGAAACATTTGTGAAGGCTTCGTAGGATTATGAATACAATTCATAAGATAAGATAAGATAAACTTTATTGATCCCACACTGGGGAAATTCCTTCGTTACAGCAACTCAATTACACACACACACACACCCAAAAAAAAACAGATAGGAAAGAATACACATTAAATAGGAGTAGAATTAAAATATATATATATATATATACAATAGGAATAGAAACATAAGAATAAAAGTAGTAAAAAATTATAATAATAAATGGTAATATGTACACCATATATAACATATATATATATATAACATGAAAACATTTCAATGTATAAAAGGTTGGGGTTCATACCACTTACATGAATGTACATAAGCATACATAAATATTTATAAAGGCTCCTTTCAACAGGTGTTGGCTGTCATAAACATTGCTTTGATCAGGTGGTTTGTTAGTTTGACATAACAGCTAATCAAACTTCTGTGAAAGCTTTATGAGACTAGGATTTTATTCATAAGCACTTTTATGTCATGTTGACATAACAAAGATTTTTAAACTAAAAAAACAAACACGGTGTTTATAACCCCTACATAAGCATGTCATGGCAACTGATAGAGTTTTCCAGTTTAACTTAAACATGTTCTGATCATGTCATAGAATGTTGTCATGACAGTTTATGTCCAGGTATATATTATTATTATTATTATTATTATTATTATTTTTTAAAAACACGATGTTTATAACCCCTACATAAGCCCTTCATGACAACTCATATAGTCTGACAAACCTTCAGAAAGGCTTCTTTCAACAGGAGTCAGCGGTCATAAACATTGCTTTCATCAGTTTTAAGGTCAAGGTGATATAACGGCTAAATAAACCTTTATGAAGGTTTCACGAGGTTATGATTTCATCAGAAATAACTTCAAACCATTTTTAAGTCGCACTGACAAGAAGAAGAAGAAAAAAAAGAGGTTAGAGTTCATTATGCATAAATAAGCACTTTATGACATACTGACATACTGTAGCTTGACAAACATTCATAATTCTTTCCTTTAGCAAGAATTGGCTGTCATAAGCATTGCTTTTATTATTATTATTAGTAGTAGTAGTTTATTTATTTATTTTGTCAGAGTGACATAACACCTATGATTATGATTAGATTCATAAGCACTGATTTAATAAACATTTACGTCACAGTGACATTGCATGAAAACATTTACACTTAAAATGGTTGGGGTTAATAACACCTACATGAGCACTTCAAGGCAACTGACATAACTGACTTACCAAACGTCCGTAAAGGCAGTTAACAGGCAGTGCTTGTCACCAACCTGCTTTCATTAGTTTTAATGTCAAGTTGGCATAACGTCTACACAAACATTTACGAAGGCTTCATAAACGTGTGTGTAGCTGTTATGACTAGATCCCATGAGCGTCATCTTTACTGATGAAAACTTTTCAAAAGAGTGGACGCCACAACCCCTACATAACCACTTCATGGCAACTCACATTACCTGGCAGCAAATGATGTGGAAACGTTTATAAAGACGTCTTTCAACAAGACATTGGCGGTCGTAACGCTGCTTTCATTAGCTGTAATGTCATATTAGCTGTTTAATAGCTACAGAAACCTTTGCGAATGGTCATAACGGTGATCTGACATTTCAAACATCAGATCTGAACTCTCGCTAATTTAAGGTCGTAGGAGATATACATAACCGTGTTATTATCATGTTATGGGAGTATGTTACATCATCGTCATCATGCACTGACACGGATTAGTCTGGAAAGTGTCATAACCCAGTTATAAAGCAACCTCAATTGATTTGATGGAGCTGTTATAACAACTCGACATTGGATGGACTATTGAACGGAAGCGTTATAGACGTCGGTGTTCGGTTACGTCAGTTGTCATCATGTGCTTATGTAACCTTTATAGACTTCATGTTTCATCTAAAGGCCGTTTAAACCTATTCCTTTAATGTCTGTGGAAAGCCTCGGCGTGTCCTGGAGCTGCACCTCTGTACGCTTAACAGTGCAGTTGTGTGGAAGTGTGAGACGACATAGGCGAGAGCCTGCGGGAATCAGGACACAGCTGTGGAGCTTCATGCACATGGTACAAACAGCTGCCCCTCTGAACGAAACAACACACTCAGACAAGGGCAAGGTGGAGAACACGTCACCTAAACATTAGCTATTAAATAAGAATAGTTCAACCATACAGTAAATAAACCATCTTTAAACATGTCATCTGGTTACGTCTTTAGGGTTTAAATGGTTAAAACCCTAAGGGTTCTTGGTGGTGTTCCTCTACAACAAACTAGAACCCGTTTAGGAAGCTAATATACAAAGAAACCCTTTTCTCTAAGAGTATATACGGTAGACGCCCGAATAAAGGACTTAATTTACTTGAAGCCAGTGTCATAAGACTGACATAACCATGTTATAAATGTCAAGATGTCCTACAGTGCCACGACGGTTTATAACCACATACAACAGCGTCATTCTGTCGCATGTTGTCATGACAGTTTATGTCCAGGTATATAAGACTGTCGTGATGATGTCATGAGACTTTAATTCTTGCTATATGTGTTCAGTTTAGCTTAAGCATGTTATAAACGTGCCGTAGAGTGTCGTCACGACAGTTTATGTCCGGTGATACAACAGCATCATGATGTCATGGCTGCTCAAGTTGGCTTATTACACATGCACATGGTGTCAATGTTTAATAAAACACGTGTTATGCCACTTTGACCTCTATCATGACATGTTATTACTGTTACTAGTGTAATGGTTGCATTATAAACGGCTTGTCACGACCTGTTACATGTATTATAGGTCATATATGACATATTACATGTATGCATGTATATAACTGGAGTACCATTAGTGATATGTAAAAGATAATGCTTTTTAAAAAATTTTTTTTACCCAAAATACAAAGAAACGAGGCAGAGGCAAAGAAGTGCCAAGTTATTTTGAGATACTGAGACACTTCACAAGGTGTTTAAAAAAAATAATTAAAAAAAATTCATTATCACAGTCCAAAAAGTAGGCAAAATCCAGAACCATTAAAAAGTCTTTAGGATGTTTCCCACTAATTATTCTACTTAGAACCCGAAATGAGATGGTTTCACTTTTATTAAGGGTTGAATTATCCAACGAATGCTTGAGTAACCTTATGTACTGTTTTCTGTGTAGCGTGTACCATGGTTACCCTGCTGAAAAAACAAAACACGATAGAATTTTAATGGTTTTAATGGGAACTGTAATTTTCCCTGTGGGTCTTTATCTATTGCCTTCTATTGGTGGGATGACTCCCCTGCTGAAAAGAGAGGTTCTAATGGTCTAGAGATTCTAATGGTTTCCAGAGATTTTATTGGTTTTCCACTACAAATACCATTATAAACCATCAGCTGTTAACCATTAAAACCATTAATAATTGGTTTCCATTACATAGTATTAAGGATATAGGTTCTAAATGGTATCCATAGACATAACATGCCACCAATAGAAGGCAACAAATTACCAATATGATCCACAAGGACCATTACAGGTTTCGATGAAAACCAATTCAATTCCCATTATAACCATTAAAACCATTACAGATTCTATGAGGGTTTCTATTCAGCATGGTACTTAGCAAAGTTTTTAAAAAAAAGCAGAGGCTTTGCACACGTTTTGATTCCTCACAACTTGCTGTGTTTGTATTTGGCTAGTTCTTTACCCGACCCTGTTCGTTTATAGAAAGGGTTCTTGGGTAGTCCCTCTGGGAGAACCCTTTAAGGTTTTATCGATCTACAACAGAGTGTTTTCCAATCATTTGGCGTACCAAGTTCCAAGCTAAGAACCATTCATTTTTTCCAACAAACCCTTAAAGAAAAACGTTACTTACAGGTTTTATACGCACTACGTGTGAATATATATACGATTGTTGTTATGGTTACACCTACAGGGCATTATTTCGCTCTTTTTAATTAAAATTTGCGCATAGTGTAGCCTGTAAATAATGCATTTCTTTTTATTTTACCGTGGCGAAACCATAATTTATGCTCGTCGTCATGGTTACAGTCCACCGTGAACATTTTCTCCATCAGCAAATCTGTACAAATGATTAGAAAGTCGTATTTTTTATTTTTTTTCCGTAGATACGGAACAAAATCTCGTTATGCACGTTTTTGTGAACGTCCACCATCGAACACTCATTCGCATTGTGACATAAAACATCAAGCATGTCGTACAACATTTGTAGAGCTATTGTCTTGGTAATGACAATGTGACACTTTTATGTCAAGCTGTCATGGCAGCTTATGCTCCATGCTACATTCATAACATGTTTATGATGCAGGGTTTTAGTAAAAGACTCAAGAGAAAAAGAATTTGTTTTAATATCAGACAGCATGCACTCACGGAGCAGCAGGATAATGAATGAGGTATTGATTCTTTAACATTCCTCCACACCCGATTTTATTTAACTGTGGTTGACTCAAGCGTTGGCGCAAACAAAGACGCCACACCTCATCCTGTCCTTGCTACATCTCTGCTGTGTGTGTGTGTGTGTGTGTGTGTGTGTGTGTGT
Organism: Ictalurus furcatus; assembly: GCF_023375685.1. Classification (NCBI taxonomy): domain Eukaryota; kingdom Metazoa; phylum Chordata; class Actinopteri; order Siluriformes; family Ictaluridae; genus Ictalurus; species Ictalurus furcatus. Next base: position 29,068,836 of record NC_071261.1, read on the forward strand.
GTGTGTGTGTGTGTGTGTGTGCATGTTTTGATCAGTGAGCGAACCCCTCAGGCAGAACGCGTCAAGGTTTGCCTGCACTCACACACCAATCCCCGCTCTCAAACCCCAAGGGAGTGCCATGAGTGCTGGAGGCAAGGGCAAGTCCAAACAACACACACACTTACACAAAATGGCCGCCATTGTCTTATCCTTCTACATGAACTGATTGGAAGGCAAGATTAAATGGGGAGATTAGATCGGGTGCTTTACTCTGTGCTTAAAGGTTATGATTAATAATAATAAAAAAAAAAGCAAACGCTCAATTCTGATTGGTCAGATTGGTCCTAAGACTTTATTGTTTTTCTAACAACAACGCAACTTTACAGGGACTTGTATGGTCGATGCGCCACGTAAATGGATGCGTGTAATTGTTGATATGGTGAAGTTTGTGGAAATAACGAGTCTCTAGTCCCAGTGCTGATAATTATATCGAATAGTTTTGTACTTTACTTAATAAACCATTGTAATTGTTTAAATTCGCGTCATTGGAAGATGGAGAAACCATTACCACGTGTGCTGTAACTGGAAAATGATCAACATTGGCATAATAAGAGTAACTCTATTTGGTCTTTGGGCCACATTACATTACACCACCCTGTCATTGATTATTTTCCCAGAACACCACACCCTGAAGTGGTTTATTCTTAGCTTATTCCTAGCCTGTGTCTCATTATGGCTGATCACACTGAGGGAGAAGTGACAGTATTTGGTGGACAGGCTTTGTGTAGAAAATGATTTTTGTTTTGTATACAGTAAATACTAATCAGATTCAGGCTTCACACAACTGCAAATACACACCGGACACAAAATAGAGATTCTCATATCTCTCAGTATATCATCCAGTTATGAAATATTTGAAATCAATGCATGAAATATAATGGTATGTTTCATTTCCACCCTTGAATGAACCCAGTGCATTTAGCATTGTAGATGCGTGGTGTAGATCTGCCTAAGGGCATGCTGCAGACTTCTGGACTCCTCTCTCTCTCTTTCTCTCTCTCTCTCTCTCTCTCTCAGGCTGAATCTGCGAGCTTGATCCTCACCCCGGTCCTGAGGAGTGGGCTGGCTTTTTGCTTGGCAAAATGGAAAGGGCCAGAGGGCCTTTTCATTTTCAGGGCCCCGTCGTTTACTTGGTAGTGTCGGAGCCCTCGTGTTCTCAGAGTTCATGTTTCAGCCCCGGGCAAGCCACACTGTGTTATTTTGTTTTATCTCATGGCTTAGTCGAGTCGGCCGGCGGACTCCCAGTAGACTCTTGCATAGCAACCGACGAGATCAACAAAATAAGCTTGTTTGAGTTGGCCATGCCAGTATGCCGATGTCGTCAACTTCTCGGTCTCACAGTCTTACGTTTTCTCTTCGTTCCCCTCCCTCCCTCCCTCCCTCCCTCCCTCCCTCTCTCTCCTTCTCTATTTCTCGCTCTCTCCTTGCCCAGGGGAACGAGAGACCTCTAATTGGAGCCTGTTCTAATTGGAGTCTAATACTGGAGTGAGACAGAGTCAAGCCCCGAGGCGAGAGAATGAGTAGAAGCAAACTTAAGTATTGCAAAAAAAAGTTGACATGTAAGCGGGAGCTTAGTTCTCCATCTCTTTCTCTCTCTCTCGCTCTTTCCATATTCTTTGAATTCAGAGTCAAATGCAGTAAATGAATAGCGTAATTGTGATCTACGTGAAGTTTTCCATTCATCCATCCATCCATTTTCTGTACCGCTTATCCTACACAGGATCACGGGGGAGCCTGGAGCCTATCCCTGGGAACTCGGGGCGCTAGGCAGGGGACACCCTGGACAGGGTGCCAACCCATCGCAGGGCACACACAATCGCACATACATTTACACACTACGGACACTTTGGACACGCCAATCGGCCTACAGCACATGTCTTTGGACTGGGGGAGGAAACCGGAGTACCCGGAGGAAACCCCCGCAGCACGGGAAGAACACGCGGAGGCGGGATTCGAACCCGCAAACCAAACGTGCCATCCACTAAGCCACCATGTCCCTAAAGTTTTCCAAAAGCAGTAAATATCATTTTCATCTATTCTCACTCGTATTAATCAGTGGACTGTACATATGGAAGTTATTTTTTGTAGCATAGTAACGTACAAATCAAACAATAAACTGAAACAATGTTACCACACCAGTGTAGCCTCCAGAGGACCAAAAGGATCCTGATGGAGTGGCGTTCTAACTCAGGGAGTTATGTAGGAGTGGGGTTACAATGGGGACCGACACAATATTAAGCAGGTGGTTTAAATCTTATGGCTGATCAGTGTATATTTTAAGTAGAAAGGTGAATTATTAGTTAATTATCATTTAATTTTCATAAAAAAAAAGGTCATTGATGAAGTATTGTTCAGCTTACTCTGGTTATGAATATTAAGGTTACAAGTGGGCGGGGGAAGGGGTGGCGTTAGGGATTTTGTATGTGTATGAAATATATGAGTGTGTGAATGTGTGTGTGTGTGTGTGTGGTACCCTATGATGGGCCGGTGTCCCACCTCACGCCCAGTGTTCTCGGGAGAGGCTCCAGCTCCTCCAGGACACGATGGCTACCGGAGATTGAATAAATAAACAGAGCAAAAACAGTTTCCTTCTAAGATGTAACCATAACAACAATTGTACAGTGATATGCTGGTGGGTCAGAGAATCACAGTACATTGTATATATCAAGTTCTTTGAATAGTTATCTTGCTAAAAGTGTGTATACCTGCCTTTTAGCGTTCCTGGGATAGGTTCCCGGGATCCACCATAACCCTGACCAGGATAAAGCGGTTTATGAGATCATGTTGGTACAAGAGCTTCATGGCCTCTCAGCAGCAATTCAGATCAGTTCTCCGGAGAAAAAAAAAAAAACCCCAGAAAGTAGACCAACAGTCCTCAGGCGTGTTCACAGATCTTCACATTTCACCGACTCCATTCCTTAGATTGCTATAAAGCAAGTAAACTTTATGAGTGGTTAATATCACACTGAGTACCACACCAACCTCTCTTTTAGTGCCGCAGTGCTAAACTTCTCTTAATCTCTTGCCCGAGGCGCTAGGCATCGCCCCAAGTACACAGAAACCGCAACCTGCAAAACATTAACAGGCCGAGAGACAAGTCAGAAACAGATGGGTTCCAAAATGTGATATGTTTCTTTTTTGCATGGCATAAGCGAGGGACGACAAAAAAAAAGAGAGAACGAGAGAGAGAAAGAGAAATAAAATCGAATGGCAAACAGATGGTAACGTTCGAACGGCTGTGAAACAAACAAAGGCATGGGAACGCGGCAGCGCCGGCTCGCCCGAGGACGCGGCACGAACGACTGTTATCGGCCCTGCAGCCAGGGTCGTAAAACTGAGGGGGTAGTGCATCTCTCTGCACTTTAATGAAGAGAAGAGCTCCGTTCTGAGATTGCTTTCTCTGCAGGGGTGATGAGGAAGGCGTGCGTACCTGTTTCATTTATCTTTATCTGCTTATTTCATCCGCTCAATGAGCTCTCCATCTGTCTTCATCTCCCACTTCCACCCATCCACCGTCTCTCTTTCTTTCTTTCTTTTTTTTTTTTTTTAAAAAACCCAGCCTTTTATAATAGTCGTGTTTTATTTATTTATTTATTTCTTATTATTGAATCTGATAGAATAAAGGTTTAAACAAGGTGCAGGCGTGTAGCTGTTCTGTCCTGCGCTTCATGACAGGATGGATGATGGATCGCTTCAGATATTAGAAAACTGATAGAAACCACAAGCGCATAAACACTATTGCGCAACAGGTCTTATCGTACTAAGAAGGTAGAAGCGTAGATACCGACTAAGATAATGGAAACACACAGACAAGAACTATTAGTTAAGAGCAGGACCAGCCTCCCAGGCAATAAACAACGAGACCACCCAGAGACCTGAGTACTGAATTCCAGACTTTGACTAAGAATGCAAACATAGATAAACAAATCCAATCGCAAATGCGTACACACACACACAAACTGTTTGGGACTGAGGTCTGCAGGACCTGATGCTTACTGCATTACTGAACTGGAATTAAACCAGTATGAATTCAGTCTTTTCCTTTATAGAATCAAGAATAGAAAATGTGTGGCGGTCTGGGAAAACCCATCACATGTCACTGTGGTTGAAATCTTGGAAAAAAAAAAAAAACCACCGAAAAACTGTAGATTTTTTATTTTTTTTTGGCCTATAGTATACTTTGACACCTCTACTTTTCGAAGATAAAATATATTGTACCAAAACTGTATGGAAATGTTTTTATTTAGGTTCTCATATCTAATCTTGTGTTGCATCTCATAAATAAGAACATAAATAAAAAGAAAAGCAGTGGTCTTGTGGTTTTCTACTTCTTTTCTCTCACACCTCGCAACGTTTACCCCCCTGACTCATTTCTAATTTCAGAATGAACACACTGCAAACCCAGCATTGTTTTTATACTACGTAAAACAAAATCTTCTCACGTATTAATAAAATAATCGGTGAATAAAACAGTGCAACGTACATTTGATTGCTTATTACGCAACAACCTTGCTATTGTTATCAGTTCTCCATGTGCTCTTGTTTATGTTTTGACATGTTCCTTTATTTTGGTCCTGTCTCTGTCCTTCTCCTGTCATTGGTCGATTACCCTATTGTGTTCACCTGTTCTGTGTTCAACCCTTAATTGGTTTACTTACTTACTCCAGGTTGCACTATGGCAATAGGACTATGATGATGATTTTAGGATTGTCCTAGATGTGCTTTCACGTCCTACCCTTAACTGTATATTACATTTACATTAAACCCCTTTATGATGATGTATGGTGTGTACATTTCGGTTAGGATTTTGGCGTCTGTCTATTTAAAGGTGTAGTTTGTAATGCAAAGTAAAGTAAATATAATAATCATACCATTTTAGTAATATATATATATATATATATATATATATATATATATATATATATATATATATATATATATATATATATATATAATAAATAAAACCTGGATCTTGCCACGGATCTTGCTAGATTTTTCAATTCAGCTCCGTGTTTACATTTTTTCTGGTCCTTGAAATTAGCTCCGCCCCTAGACATAACAAGGTTCTTCATTTTGCTTTAAATGTAAAACTCAAGAGGCAAATGGAGGTCCAAAGGACAGATTTATAAACCCGTTTATGCCCAAATCCCACCCATGCTTCAGATAGATTTGTACCTTAGAACTGCTGGTATAATGATCAAGACTGTCCTGTACTCATCCCAGGACTTTTATTATTTAGGAGCAACTCCTAAATAATACGCTGTACTGGATCGAGTGCTATTTTTTATAAGCTTCCAAATAATGAGGATGGGAGACATTTTGCTAAATGAAACCAGATTTGCAATCATTAATATGATACTTAGGACTCGGATTATACATTCAGCAATATATTGGCTGCATGTTATACTGCATGTATTCTAGACTCCTATTAGATGTTTATTTTAATGCTTGCCATTTTCTCATTCATATGAGGAAAAAAATACCTATATATTTTTTCATTTATAAATGGTCTCTTGTTTTAATACGTTTCTTTAGTCAGCATTTTCTACTCGCCATCTTTTCTTTCAGGTTTAAAGACAAGTTCTTGTGTTTACTATGGTGGTGGTCTAGAGACTACTGAAATATCCTGTCTCAGATGCTAGTACTGGAAAATAAAAGAGACGTGAATAATAACAAGAACGGCGCACCCGGCAAATCGGCCTAAGCTCGTGCGTAACCCGACTCTGAATATGCATAACTTTCCCAGCAGAAATACTGGCATTTCAAATCCATTCAACACACTTAGTACTGTTTGTTATTCTTCTTCTACACATGCATACTGCAATAAATCATAATAATCCCACAATGAGATCATGCACTAATCCAAACTCTTCTACGACAGCACTTCCTGTATTGATACCTAACTGATCCCTGCCCCATCCCAAAGGCCATCATTCTGGTCTCTGCTCAGGTTTCGTCATTACTTATCCATTTCCATACATGGTAATGACCTGCTCCCAAATGACCAGCGCAGACTTATATGCTAAGGGGAAAAATGTGGGTTGCCATGGATATTAGTGACTAATTCCCCTAAGGGCGTACACTTTTTTTTTTTTTTGCCAGAACTTCCTATAGGTCTGACCTAATTTTCTGTCCTTAGCCGGCACACTAGACATATATATATATATATATATATATATATATATATATATATATATATATATATATATACATATATATATATATATGCATTTGTGTGTGTGTGTGTGTGTGTGTGTGACAGAGACAGAGAGCGCGAGAGAGAGAAAGTAAGCACATGCATTTAAATTATAAATACCTGAGATTTAAACGGATATATCGATGCGCTGCACTTGTAGTTCCAGCATTATAATATTTCTTTGTTTTAAAGAATTCTCCAGAAGAGCCAACAAAGCAGCAACTAAACATATATTTAAAATGGCCGCAGTCCATTATCAGCCTTGCATTTCATCATCGCTCCATCCATAAAAACCCTTCCATCACGCATTATCAACATGGGTAAACATTTCTGAATGATTTATTCATGACGAAGGCCACGTTTCCTGGCTCGGCCCCCCGTTATAAATAGTCTCTAAATGGTTTATTTTTAGTTGCCTTGAGGTACGGTAACAGAGTGATCTACTCGCTGCAGTTGATTATGTGAAGCAGCCATTAATCTCACATACATGGGTGTTTGCTTAAGGTGTCTTGCGCCCGAGGTGGTTTGAAATATGAAATTAAAATCGATAAATCTTAATGAACACATCAAACATGACTCGTGGCTAACATTCATAACGGCCCCGCGATCGTTCTCGATTCTGATTGGTGGCGACGTGATCTCTACGTTTACGGTCTCTCGGAATCTTGAAGGCCGGAGAAGATGCGTAGATTCCGTATAGTTTTCCGATCCGGTGCGTTTTGTGGTGCACATGGACGACGTGCAAGCATGTTTTTATGCATGTTTGCAGACGCGTACGTGTGTGTGTGTGTGTGTGTGTGTGTGTGTGTGTGTGTGTGTGTGTGTGAGTGTTAACCACAGGAGAAAAGACAGCGGGCAGCAGAGCCTGACCTGCGAGCGCCTTCACGTCAGTTCTGTCAGGACACATTGTAGCTCACGTGCCCTGACGGAGGAGAGTCCTGAGGCGTGTAAGACAACCTCGTGACAGCATGCCCCCAACACACACATGTGTACATGAACACACACATCAAACACAGCAGCAACATGATAAGACACTCCCACACAAACATCTCACGTCTTGAGGCGTCTCAAGGGTGAAAAAACTCAACCTTTGATTTGGTTCAAATCCGGTTTGTGTAGATTTAAAGAATCCTTTATTTATTTATTTATTTTTTTAAAAAAAAAACCTTGTATTTGCCTTCAAAAATGTAAACGTTTACATCGTAGGTGAATTCTACTAAGGAAGTTTACATATGAAATTTTCGAAAATCCATCCAAAGTCAGAAAAGATGAAAAGAAATCAGGTTTTGGCCCGATTTCTAGCTGTAACACGAACCTAGGCTTACAGGAACTGCTTCACCAAACAAGGATTACTTTTTTCTTCTTTAATGACCAATGATGATTAAACGGTCCCTGGAACACAGCGGCTCAGCTCCACCCATTTTACACACACTCGCCTTCTTACTTTATGTACATCCGGAAGATTAAACGCGACATCCACTAGGTGGTAAGTCGGAGCCAAAAAGTAGACCTGTAAAATGTTTTTCAACTTCACGCACAGCGCTGTGAAACACTGTGACTCATGCTTCCTAAGAAACAGAGAACGTTCATCAATGATTAAAGCCCATGAATGAGTCATTAGCCCAAATCCGATTCATGCTCAGAAGAGTACATCAAAACTCATCATCGTGATTAGAGAGACGGGACGCTTTCAAATCACATTTCCTAGTCAGGTACTCTAGAAATGATCCCTGAAAGTATAGTCGTAGCTTTTCTCCTCCTCACACAGTCGAGCGCTTCAAAATAACCCCAAATAACGCCAAATAACCCCAGATTCTGAAGAGGGTAGGTCTTTTAATTCCACTATCCCACTAATTGTTAGTCTTTACATAAGTTTGCGATTTGATGCACAACGCTTGTTTGTTTACTTATTTGTGTGCTGTACTGCCCCCACTATTTGCGTTGGGATTACAGCACACGTTAACACGCAGCATTCATGTCTGAGAACGGGCATAAGTGACACGCCAGACGACCGCAGGATATGTGTGGCAGCCATCTTGTGTAAGCCGTCTTAAATTATTTCTACAGAAGGGGGTGGAGTCATTTGGTGGAAACGAACTTGACAATTGTAATGCACCTCACAGGCAGAAGAGGGGCGCCAAAACTGACAAACTGCTTCTGTAAAAGCATGAAAAAAAAAAAAAAAAAACAGACAGATGAATTAAAAAAAAAAAAAAGAAGAAGAAGTTTTAATGGACTTTATGGGAACAGCAAGGAGAAGCATGATGAAACAGAATTCATTAAACGTTTTTGTGTTTCCTGTCATAGACTTATATCACTTACAGTATATTACTAAATAATAAATGCTACGTGAAACGATAAATGTAATTATATAATACACTTTGCCGATACAATTCAGTATCTCACCCTCCCCTTAATGTCTATACACACACACACACACACACACACACACACACACACACACACACACACACACACACACACACACACCAATGCCCCAACATATTCACATGTTACAAACATGACACACATGCTCATGTGAAAAATAGATTTTGGACACCCACCCACACACACACACACACACACACACACACAAAACATGACTGCAGGGGCTCAGCAGGAAGCGCTCACTCCTCCCTCCAGGCTGCTGCATAATTGGAACATTAAGTGTTTATGTATCCATGTTCGCTTCATGTCAGATATGATTTTATAATGCATCAGTGATGCAAAGCTTCAGTCCAAATAAATATTCAGCGTATACAAATAAAATATACCCATACATTAAAAATTATTAGTTACCCTGCCTCCTGCGTTACGGTCTGTTTATTTTTTAAATAAATAAATAATGATATAAATAATCATATCATAATAATATATATATATGTATGTATGTATGTATGTATATGTATATACCCTGCCCCCTGCATTACGATTTAGGGTTCTGTTTATTTTGTTAATATATATATATATATATATATATATATATATATATATATATATATATATATGCTAACACTGGAGACTCCTTCCAAAATGCAAAATAAACTGCTCCTTGCAGAAAACTTCAACTTCAATGATCATACAAGTGTTTTTCATCCATTACGACTTCATATCGACTCTATATCTTGCAATTCTGCAATGTTTCCCTCTCAATTCTGAGATAACAGCTCACAAGTCTGACATTTATTCTCCCAATTGCATGTCTACATCTCACGATTCTCGCTTTATTTCTCGCAACTTTTTAGCTAAAATCTCGCAACTGCACGTTCATATTGCACAATTATGACATTTTTTGCCTTGCAGTTTAGATGACATTTAGTGAGTTGCAAAGAATGCACTGACAAATCGTCAACCGTTCTCTATAAATAGGTTATATACAGTAAGAACAACACTCACCAGCTAGTTAAGACATTTAATACCAGACTCTGGAGTGCGCTCATGACCTGAAATTAGTCACATTGCAGGTTCTGCATCGAGTGGATTCTAAATCGCGCACGAGAGAAAAAAAAAATCAGAATTGTGAGATTTAAAGTCGCAAGTCTGTGAAATAAAGTTGCAATTACCTTTTTAATATCCACGCCGGAGACGGTCTTCCATAGTCTGCCATACAATTCCCTTTGTAAGATGTTACTATAGCAACAATAACATATTAGACTGAATGCAGTAATTTGAAGCACAGCCAAAACTGTAGTAGTTTCAGAGCTACTAATTAATCAATACCATCTGACCAATCAGAATCGAGAAGTCAGCAGCGCTGTGATATGAACTTATGAACATACCGGGCCATCTTATCATAAAGTTGTTGTTTGTAAAAAAAAAAAAAAAAAAAAGAAGTAAATTCTGTGTAATACACCAGACGTGTATAGATACTTATTTGATGATCAACACAGTCCCTTTGGTACTAGAGGACGATCTGTCTGTGTGTGTGTGTGTGTGTGTGTGTGTTCAAGAGGCACCTTCAGGTTTAAACCTAAATACCACTCTCTCTTTTTCTGTCCAGATCTCGCGTTTAGCACAGCTGTCCCCTCGCAGTCTCGCCCTGAACCTTCAGGAGGTCTTGCCACTGCTCGCTCCCCTCCAGCCATGCAGGAAAAGAAGAGAGAGAAAAGAAGGAGGGAGAGTAGAGAAGACAGGAAAATAAAACTTGAGGCATATAACGCTAGGCCATCTGGGTAATCTTGTTCAAAAGGCTCCAGGTGATCGCTGCAATTTACACAAGGAAGAGGGAAGGAGAAAAAAAAAAAAAACAACCAAAACCCAGCATGAAGGTCTTATTACCATATTCAGCAGCCTTGAGGAGCTGAAATTGAATAAACCAAGAATTAGAAAAGAATTACATTAAACCAATAGCGAATATTTAACATGAGCTCCGTTTGATTTGCTAATCACTCATACCAACAAGGAAAAGACGGTTTTCTTGCGTTAGTGTGTTTTTAAGGCCTAATAAAGTACTTCACAATGGTCCGGGGAACAATTATGCACCTTTATCCTCATAAAGAATCGATGAATATGTATCACGTATTCCACATAACGGCGTTGAGGACGGATGCAAGTGCAGATAAGAGCTTTTAATAAAGAGAGACAGGCAGACAAATCCAAATCATAACACAATAGCGTGGTCGAAAACAGGCCATGGGTCACAGGCATAAATGAGGCGAGGCGAGGCGAGGCAAGAATCGAGAACGAGAAACAAGATCACAGAACATGAATCAAAACGAGGAACATGGTTGGTACAAACGCTTGGTACGGTGATAACACTCAATACTTAGCAAAGTCATTGTGTTCAAGCAGTCTCTTTATACTGTGGCTGTGAGTGCTGTGAATTGGATGCAGGTGTGCATGATTAGAGTGAATGAGTGTTCTAGGAATTGCAGTCCATGGCGGCCATGTTTGTAGGCCGCAGTGCAGGATGGGAAATGTAGTCACTGGTTTGCTCTGACATGACAATATGCGTCTTTCGTACGAAAGTCAGACAAGCCCCCATATTCTCCTGAGATCAGAACTCCACCCCTTTGACCCGTTACACGTGATATAGTATTAATGCCTTAACATAAAATGGGTATAAGCATGCACGGTATAGCTCTTGAATTCTCGATTCTGATTGGTAAGAAGGTGTTGCTTCATTTTCTATGACAGCAGCTTGGATAATACAGTCGTTCCAGCTGCAGAGCAAATCACAGGTTTAGAGTATATTAATGTACGTGTTCTAATACATGATCATTAATATAGTATCAGCTAGCACAGGGACCGCTTATACACGGTGGACTGGTTACAAAACGTGTAGTTGTTGATATGCGTATTTAGTTTTTTTAAAATGGAATCTCCATCATCGGCATTTTGTAAGAGTCGGTGAAGTTTCCGACAAGGGAAGGTTTACACTTTCTGGTTTCTTCCTTAGTAACAGGAAAAGCTTCTGATTATATTGGTCTTATTATCTTGAAGAGAGAGAGAGAGAAAAAAAGAGATGCTGGTGAGAGAACAGCTGAAAAATAGCTGTTAGAACATACGTGATGACCTGAAATTGTCTCAAGGTTCCATCCATCCATCCGTCCATCTTCTACCGCTTACTCCTTTTCAGGGTCATGGGGAACCTGGAGCCTATCCCAGGAAGTATTGAAATCAAGGAAACGCCGCAATATTCGAAGGAGCGTACGATTTTTCCCCCCAAATTTACCACAGATTTTCCGCAGGTTTGGGCCGAGACACATCACGCGACGTCGTCGCGACGCGCAGTCGGCCGAAGCCCTCTGCGATTCACGCACGTTATACATGTCTCGTTTACCAACAAACATCACCGTGAAAGAGCATGCAAAACGTTTTCGTGCAATCGCAGTTTCTCCAATGCGGGTAGTTTTCCACAAAAAAGCACAAAAGACTCAAGGTGCATTGCAAATTTTGGAAAACAAAATAAAAACCTCTGCGATAATAGCATGCTCCCAAGTGGTTTATTCCTTACTCAAACCAGAGTTTAACGAATAAATCCAATTAGTTTCCGATTTTCACAAATGTACTCTGCAAACGTCACAGCGCCCCTAGAGGAGACTGTAAGAGGTGCTATATGTTTTGGTACATTTTATTAATTAAAATACCAGGAGCCTAACCACTGGTTGCCATCATGGCCAAGTCCAATTCGTTTGATCAGACTTATTTCGACTCTTTTATCTTTTCTATTTTTCGTGCATTTCTACATTTGCCCTGTGTACAGCTGGTCATTTCACACGTCTTGGATCTGTTTGATGAGATTTTAACCACGTGGCTATATTACTATTCGCTGTGTTACTCTTAATATGCGAATCAGCTTGTTACCTTCAAATCCCAACTTCTGATGTTCTTGATTTTTTCAGCTGTCTGATGAGTAAGATCATCTCTGGATACACTAACCTACTATTTAACCTTGCTTCGTATTTGGGAGGGATTTTGGTTGTCACGTGGTTCGAAGTCAGATATTCCATTCTAGCTTCAGTCGGCTTTTGGGGAGGGGGGTGGTGGGGGGATAGCATTCTAGTCGAAAATATACAAGGAAAGAAAACCATCCTTTCTTCACGGTGATATCGAATAACAAATCTAGATTGTGATTATGGATCATATTTAACTCTCATTTATTCACATTTCTGAGCCACTTCAGCTTTCCGGGTGATTCTGTAATAATCCAGATTGATGTATTGCATTTATTGTTTCATGGCTGTCAGAGATTATTTATGAAATTCCCTTCACCGTGTCATCATCACCACACTTCTGCATTCCCGCGGGGCGCTCTGTCGGTCAACGGCGTTCGCCTGTAATTGGGTTGCTTGCTTATGGTTTTGCTTTCAGTCATAATGAATAACCTTCTCCTTTCTCTTTCTGTCTCTCTTTCTCTCTGTGTTCTTTTTTCCTCGTAATTTTTAGTTATTCACATGACAGGGTGAGGAAAAAGAAAGAGAAAGAGAGTGTGAGAGAGAGACAGAGAGAGAGAGAGAGAGACGTAGTTGCGGTTCGACGAGAGTTTGAAATGAACTCAGCCTTAGCCGTGGCCCCGAGCGTGTGAATATCTTAACATAAGTGATGGGTGGCCTGAGGTGTGAACGCGAGCTGAGCGCGGCCTGTGGCTGCTCCACGCTGACAGATCATGTATTTATAGGTGTGTTGAAAGACCTCCATTGTGTCCCACATAGCCGTGGACCATGTCTGTCCTCTGTGTTGGAGGAAAGCCTCGGGGCCGGAGCTGTAACGTGATGGATGGCTCGTCCCTCCCACGTCCAAGCGAAAGAATCATCCAAGCACATCTGAAATAACACACGCAGGTTTGAGCGGGATCTGACCAGGTGATCCAGCCCACTTCCGCTTTTAAACCAGGGACGAATGAAGATGGAGGTGTGTTCACAGAACAAAGGGTTTGTGTGTGTATATGTGTGCGTGTGTGTGTGTGTGTGTGTTTAAACACGTGTATATGTGCATATGGGTGTGTTCTGGTGTTCTTGCAAGACTTTGCCTCAGGCTACAATGCAAACACGGTAAGATCCCGTAAAAAAACGCACCTCCGAGTGAATGAGTAACTGTTTTGGAGCACGAGCACCACTCTGATTTTCTCGTTGCGATGAGACTTGCTCTTCCTGGAACGAGGATGTGCCAGGCTTCGGAATTTGTAATAAATAACTATTTTAAAATTCTCCATAACATACCGACTCCGAAGCGCTGAAATGCCCGCGGCCACCTCGAAGTGCAGCTTCGACTGTCTCCACAATCTCATGTTCCTCTCTAACCTCAAGTGTGGAATATAAATGATTCTGTGGAAGAAGAAGAAGAAGAAGAAGAAGAAGAAGAAGTAGAAAAAAAACTGCATGCCAAAGAGCCTGCAGCTAACGCGCTCCAGCCACACACACACACAAAAAAAAACGGCTCAGTGAGATGGCAATGTAACCAGAGGCAACGCTGATACATAAACAATGCAAAATCCCTGCAAACTCAGCCATTTCTCCATCTCTACCCCCACCCTCCATTTGGAACATAGCCATGCATGTTATAGTTATGGGTCACCTCGGGGTGGCTTCGCCCCGAGTCCTGTCAAACCACGACCAAATGGTATAGAGCAAGTCCTGGGTTTCTGATCCTCACAAGCTGATTGGTGCAAACCTTCATGCATTGTTTGTGCTCCTGGGTAACTATTGGCCCCAGGCCTGGAGAAAGCTGCTTGTGTAGAAACAGATCCTAGCCTAGCTTTCTGTGTGACCAAAGTGTGTCTCAACCCTCAGTACGGTCATGGAAGAAACCGAGTTGCTACGCAATGGCAATATCTGTACCTGTATGTATTAAGTCCTTCTCATATTCAGAGGTAATACAGAACTAGGTGTGAACTATACCTGAGGTGCGGTGGCCCCTTGGAAACGTGGGACAACACGGGTCTTTGTGGGCTCGTTTCTTTTGGGGGCAGTTTCAAGTAATTCTGGACTAGTTTCAAGTAATTGTAGACTAGTTTCAGGTCATTCTGTGCTAGTTTCAAGTAATTTTGGACTAGTTTGAAGACTGTTGGGCTAGTTTTCAAGTCTTATTGGACTGGTTCCAAGTTTTGGGGGCTAGTTCCAAGTCTTTTGCCTTGATTTGAATTCTTTTCGGACTAGTATCAAGTCTTCTGCCCTAGTTTCAAGTCTTTCTTTTGCTAGTTTTGCGTAATTATGGACTAGTTTCAAGTCATTTTTGGAATAATTTCAAGTCTTTTAGGCTACATTTAAGTCTTTTTTGGAGTAGTTTCAAGTATTTGTGGCTAGTTTCAAGTCTTTCTGTGCTACTTTCAAGTGGCTTTTGGACTTATTTCAAGTAATTTTGAACTATGTTCAATTCTTTTTGGCTAAATTTAAGCCTTTGTGGATTAGTTTCAAGTCTTTTTGGATTATTTAAGTCTTTTTGGTTTCAAGTATTTGTGGCTAGTTTAATGTCTTTTGGGCTAGTTTCAAGTCTTTCTGTGCTACTTTCAAGGCACTTTTGGACTAATTTCAAGTCATTTTGAGCTATTTTCAATTCTTCTTGGCTAAATTTAAGCGTTTTTGGACTAGTTTCAAGTCTTATTGGACTGGTTTCAAGTTTTGGGGGCTACTTCCAAGTCTTTTGCCTTGATTTGAATTCTTTTTGGACTAGTATCAAGTCTTTTGCCCTAGTTTCAAGTCTTTTTGAAGTAGTTTAAAATAATTTTTGGAATAGTTTCAAGTCTTTTGGGCTAAATTTAAGTCTTTTTGGACTAGTTTCAAGTATTTATGGCTAGTTTAGTATCTTTTGGGCTAGTTTCAAGTCTTTCTGTGCTACTTTCAAGTTACTTTTGGACTGATTTCAAGTCATTGTGAGCTAGTTTCAATTCTTTTTGGCTAAATATAAGCCTTTTTGGACTAGTTTCAAGTCTGGACTAGTTAGTGAACCCTCTATACATATCTTTGTACATCGTTGTATTTGTAATGAAATCAATCATTTATCTTCAGTGACAGGTTTATCCTGGTCAGGGTCATGACGGATTCACAGCCAAACTCAGGAATATTGTTTGCAAGGCAAAACACCCACACACATTCGTTTACACCTAGGGGCAATGTAGCATAGCAAATCTACCTCTCAACATGTTTTTTTTTTTAAGATGTGGAAGGAAACTGGAGAACCTGGAGGAAACCCACAGGGTTCCTGGATTCTAAAATCCACTGAATAATGATTGCAATGTCTCCATTTATCTACATGAACCTTTGGAACTACTGAGTTGTATCTCAGTGTATTGTTGATTCCTCAGGGAATTGATTTATTTGTAAATTTCACATCATTGGAAAAGTTATTTGCCGACTGTTAGGAGTAAAAAATATTCTTGTAATATTTCACATTTTATCAAATAATCATAGTTTTTTTTATTTATTTATTTATTTTTTTTTAGATCTCACTTCACAACCCACATGCTCAGTATTAATAAATGAATCCAGAATTTAGAAGGACACCTTGTCTTTTATTGTCCCCTCGAGAATCTCAAGAAATAGACACACGACTGCCACTCCAGTAGGATTGATTCTGACTTTGCACTCATCTAAAGGAAAAACAGCAGGATCTTAATGCATCAGCTGGGACTTTCCAAATGCTGTCCAGCACTATATTCATCATCACGGCAATTAATGTTGGAGACATGATGCGTTAATCTAATTTTACAGGGTTAAAAATGAGTTATTGTCCTGATAACAATCGGATTTGGTTAAATAGTTCAACAAATCATTGTCTGGCTCACAGTGCTCGAGGGCATTTGATGATCCGGTGATGTATTCATCAAACAAATGAACGGGATGCCCTTGCCCCTGACACACGCCACTAATGAGTGGATACGTGGCTGGTACATTTTCATAAGTGAGGACTGAAACAATGATAAGTATTCAGGACAGCACATTCCAGAGTGTTTTATTCCTCTTATACCACAGCGATTTCCCAATTACCTTTCATTATTAGTTAAAAATGACACTTTAATTCTTTGTTTTAGTTCTTTGGTGAAGTTTATAAGCACAGCTTGTCAATGTTACCAATGAACTGTAAAGCACAAACTCCTCTGCCCTAAAGACTTTCCTGTGGTGGAAAAAAAAAAAACTTCAAAGTAAAATTACAGCTTTTAGCTCAGACTGTTACCAAGACCTGAGACTGGGAACTCCTTCCATAAATGTTAACGATTCTGCATCTTTATCGATCGACATTTTCCTTGCTGTCACTACAGTCAGAGCAGCTGTTACAGAAAATGAATCAACACCTTCTGACCAATCAGAATTGAGAATTCTGAAAAAACAGCACTGTGGTAACATAAAAGATATTTCTGAAACTTCACTTCCTACTTCGTCTGAGTGAGGCTGTCAGTACGTTTACACGGACAACGATAATCCGATATTAACCCGATTAAGACGATACTCTGATTAAGAAACTAGTATGTAGACAGTGATTATTGATGACCTTAATCCGACTAAAGTCATACTCGAAGTAAACACACATGGAATTAAGACGTGTGGAGTGTTCCTGTTTTAGTCGCATTATCGACGTGCGTTACAGACATGTACACACCTTAATCACACTATTAACGTCGTGTGAGAGTTTTCACCGCATTTTACGACAGGACACGTACACACACGGCAGCGCTCAACCGTTTGACGGCAAACAAGAGAGCACGGCTGCGTCCCAAACCGCGTACTTATCTACATGTCTCTCAGCTACTATATAGTAGGAAAGTACGCGGTTTGGGACGCAGCCCACGGCTTCAAGCAGTCGTCTATCTGCACGTACAGCACGACAAATAATTAACCGCACTTGAAGCTTTCGTAAAATTAAAATTAAAATCACCCAAAACTGTATACGGTTCCTTAACGAAGACCAACTGTATGTCGATACGTGAAATTCTGGAGGGAACGTCGGACGGAGTGGCGCGGGGACGTAATGACGTGTGCCGTTAATCGAACTATGTTCTATAACACGTAAAATGGGTACATGAAAGGAATATTCTAAAAGCGACTCATGTACACACCTTAATCAGAATAAGGTCAATAATGAGATTACTGCTGTAAATGTAGTCAGTGTCTAAAATCAAGCTCCTGAGGAACAATCACTTTTTGTGAAGGACACAGAAAAGAGAGAGAGAGTGTGAGAGAGAGGGAGAGAGAGAGAGAGAGAGAGAGAGAGAGAGAGAGAGAGAGAGAGAGAGAGAATGAAGTAAGTCAATGGATTTTCAAAAAAAAAAAAGAAAAAAAAAAGGATTTGTTTAATCCTGTATAGATACAGTTTGAAGATGTGTGAGGAAAATTATCCCGAAATCATGGTGTGGTGATTGGAGCATAATGGAACAGATATTAGAGGGAATTAGGGAATGTTGTTTGCTAATTATCTGTTGGCATAGGCCACCTCCTGGGGGTTTCGCATTTTACCAAATGACAATGCTTAGCAAAAATGTCCAATTAGCCATGTTCTACTAGTTCACACACACACACACACACACACACACACACACACACACACACTATACAAGAACTTGGTTTTAATAAGCGGTCAATGAGTGCGCTGCACGCGGTGTGTATCACCAACTGGTTGGGAGAGAGAAAATTGGTTTAATTGATACAGAAATATAAGAATAATTTGTTTTAGGACATATTTCTGAGAAAACAACTACAATCTGAATGCATTAGAATTCTAAATCCTGTCAGCTTTGAGAAAAGAAAAAATCAATATATACTCACTGGCCACTTTAATAGGACTTTAAAGGCTGTGAATTCTTATGTACATGTGCTTTTTTTGTTTTTTTTAATTTTTAATAAATTTGCAAAGATTTCAAACAAACTTCTTTCACGTTGTCATTATGGGGTATTGTCTGTAGAATTTTGAGGGAAAATAATGGATTGAATCCATTTTGGTATGAGACTGTAACATAACAAAATGTGGAAAAGTGAAGCGCTGTGAATACTTTCCGGATGCACTGTAAATTGGTCTTTATTCAAGATATTTTCTGTTTCTTTGCAATGTTGTGTCAATACACTATGGCCTTCTAGTCCAGAGAATATGGTACGTATTCTTCACCTAAAGTAGCACAGTTTGAAAGCCCTTGTTTTTTTTTTTTTGTCCAATGTCAAGTCCCGAAATAAAACTCAATACATACAATGCTGAATATAAACATCAGCAAAGATTCTGTTTTCTTTGAATGTAGTCCAAATCACCTGGGAAAAAAAAGAGAAGGCGTGAATTGTGTCCCAGCTCCGTCCATCTGCAGCAGCTCCTGTTTGCTTCTCAGTGAAGTCAAGTGTCGCGCTGAAACGGAGACAAATTGGAACTAACATCAAGTAGGTGTGAGACAGCGGCGATTCTGCCAGACGTGAAGCCTCCAGGGGCTGTTTTGCTTTGGATCACCCTGCTGGAGTCAGACATCTGAAAGCATCTGACAGGGCTTGCGTGTATCAGTCCTTCTCGTTCATCGTCGTGTACAGGAACGTCGTGTTCTTCGATCAGTCTGCTATTAAGTACGAGCAGAACGGAGTGAAAGAAAAAAAACTTTACCAGCCAGCATCACCAATGACGAGCTAGTGTAGGCTAATATTTGATAAACACGAAAAGAGTCCGTTCAGTAAAAAATCTACAACCAAAGAATCCTTTTATCTTATACTTTATTGCAGAATAATGTTCTTAAATGATATTTCTAAAACATGACTACATTATCTTTTACTAATGGTACCAATGGCCTGGGAGAGAGGATTAATTGCCCAGTGGACGAATAGGTCCAATAGGCTAGTAAGGTCAAGTTTTATGGAAACTATGCTGCTACATCAATTCAGTCGAAGTTATTTCCTTTGGGATTTTAAATCTTATGAGTCATGTTAGTATAACAACCAGACCAAAAGAACCCATGTCACACTTCTCTTCATCTCCCTCCACTGGCTTCCTGTAGACGCCCGTATCAAATTCAAGGCCTTGATGCTCACGTACAAGACCTTATCTGGAACAGCACCCTCCTACCTCAACTCTCTCCTGAAGGCTTACGTTCCCTCACGCAATCTGCGATCGGTTAACGACCGACGCTTAGTAATACCTACTCAGTGTGGCTCAAGATCCCTTTCCAGAACCTTCACACTAACCGTCCCTCAGTGGTGGAATGAACTTCCAACCTCAATCCGGACCACAGAATCTCTCACCATCTTCCAAAAACAGCTAAAGACCCACCTCTTCCGTCAACACCTAACCAACCCCTAAAACGCCAACCCCCACATTATCCTAAAAATAAAACAAAAACAATTTTAAACACCTTACTCTGGCTCTTACTCCTCGACTCTGCACACTTTGCTTCTCTAGAACTCAATTATGGATCTTGTACGGTAGCACTACTTGTATTGTTCTCCGCTTGATATATCGCTTTGCTCGTATTTCCTCATTTGTAAGTCGCTTTGGATAAAAGCGTCCGCTAAATGAATAAATGTAAAACTAAATGTAGTCAGTGGGCAAAGTAGCTTAGATGAAAACTAGTAAAAGGATCTAGGACCTCATTATTTATCTAACACATCACTATTTCCAGTGACTCCCACGCAGGTAAAAAAAAAAAAAAAAGGCACAAAAGGCAACAAAGAAAGAAATTTCAGTGAGTCTGTGAAATGTGAACTTGAAATGAAAAGCTTTTTACTATCAAAAATGCTTATTGTGGAGAGGTTGTGAGTTATTTGCCCAGCAGGGGGCTCACACACCTCCATTTTCCCCATCGCCCTGCTCACCAGCAGCTAAACAGAGTCACGGATACTCTTCATACAGAAACCCAACAGTGTCCTGACTCATCTCATATAATCTTATAACATACTTGCGTTGATAAAAAAAATTCCTTTGTTTATACTGATTGAAAATGTCTGATAAGTCGATTTCCGTTCCGCCGGCAGAATAGAACGCCAGTCTACTGCGAGAAAGGGTTTGATTTGTGTGTATTATAACGTTATATAAATGAGGCCCCTGATTTAAACCACAATGGCTTCTGGGTAAGTAAGTTCTGCCAAAGTATACAGTCATGTTACCTATAACTAGCTAGCCAGATTTAGCTACATCATGCCCGGTTTGGATGTTACAAAAATGTCGAGTTCATATTGTACTGCTACTACTGACATTTCCTGTTATATCTGCCCTTGTTTTGTTTTTTTTGTTGTTTTTTTTGTCGTTGCTGTTGTTGTTTTTTTTTCTTTCTTAGAAAAGGATTAGGATCAAATCTCAGTGCCTTCTGGGTAAGTTCTGCTAAAGTCTTCAGTCATATCGACTTGATCCCCAAGACTTCCAAAGGATAAGAAATTTCACTTGAGCTAATAAACTATTGAAATGGCTCCTGAAATGAAGACAGGTATTCCCCTGAGGGAAAATGTTGGACGGGGAAGTCTATTAGACCACATTACTGTTCTGAGGTATTATAAGGGTTTCACAAAGCCCTTTTTTGGAACACTATACCATTTTTTTTTAACCACCAACTAGTCAATAATGCTGTATCTCTGTCCATGGCTTACTGTTTATGTGAAATGAACCAGAATAATCTCTTACCCCACGTGTCCTACATCCTGGTGGGACACGGTCGTCTCACCTCTCTCTATAGACAAGCGCCAGAAATAAAAGTTCTACTAATGGACCGGTGAGACTCCATTGGCTGAGCCTGGAGCTTGTGCAGAAATGGTGGCTGCTGTGAGGAATCAGTGCTCGGGGCAAGGGCGCTTTGAAATAGAGCTTAATACCTCCCTGGCACATCAGGAGACGCCGGTAGAGGGGATGTAACAACAAAAAAAAAATGTCTGAAGGTCAACGAACAGTTAGTAACTGCTTGTTTTTAATGTTTTATCGAGAAAGTGCTTTTCTCAAATGATATTTTGTAAACATTTTTATTCATTCAGTTTCAGTAAGCACATTATCCTGCTCAGGGTCACATTGGATCCGGAACCTATCCTTTGGTGAACACTAGCTGTGAGGGATGGGACACCATTATGTCGTTGCACGTCATGCACATACATTCACACCTAGGGGCAATTCAATGTAGGCAATCCACCAACTGGAGTGTTTTGGGGTTGTAGGAGGAAATTGGAGAACTCATAGGAAACATTACATTACATTTTACGGCATTTCGGCAGACAGCCTTATCAAAAGCGACTTACGTTTATCTCATTTATACGACTGAGCAGTTGAGGGTTAAGGGCCGTGCTCGAGGGTCCAGCAGTGGCAGCTTGGCAGTGTTGAGATTTGAACTCACGACCTTTTATATTTTAGGCTTTATGATGACGTCGAAGGTCAAATGACAACGCCAACACGGCGGACGTAGTATGTCCGGGATTGTATTCGAATGCATCAAACGCAGTACATACGGTCACAGTACGCGATTCCGGACACCGCCGTGGGTTGTTGGGTGTGTTGTTGTGGAGAAAACTAAAGCAAAGTGTTTCTCTACTATGCAGGGTTTCATGTAGGACATCTTCAGGACCTTGACAATCAGGAAATATATAAAAAAAAAACAAAAAAACACTGAAAGACACTCGTAAGAGTTTACCATCAACAGTAAGAACTACTGTCCGCTTTTCAAGCCTGAATATTTACCAAATATTACAATTTCTTTCCCTGTACATAGCATAATAAGTGCAAGACTGATGCGCGAGGATGATTTTGGAGGATTTATTTTAAATTGCTTGCTACATTCTTCGTGATTCGGGTAGTCGGATGTGGCGTGACGCCGAAATGACTTGCTCAGCTTTGACAGCTTTCAGAAGGAACCTGTATTTAATGTCATTACAAATTCAGTCAAAAAGAGGTTTGAGGCCAAAGAGGAAAAAAAAAAACCAAACAAAACAAAAACAAAAACTACTTACAAATAGTAGATAAACATTATATCTGATCATAAATTAAGAGTAAATAAGTGGCGTTTTGTTTGATCTCATTTGAAACGTGAAATTTTTTTTGATACATCTCATGTTAATCTTATAATCCTACTGAGTAAAAGTAAATACATACGCAAAATGTATCACACAACAATCTTCAATGACCAACTTCAAAAGAAAGTTTATATGAACAAAAAGTACACAATCTTTGCTTGTACAATATAATATGAAACAAAACAAACAAACAAAAGAAACAAAACACATCCCAATGCGTTGAGATCTGTAATATAAACCTATTTATGACATCAGGAAACAACATCCATGGGTCAATTATATGAAATAGCAAAATATATGCATATTTATATATTTATATATATACTGTATATAGCATTGCAAAACAGAACATGATGTCTTAATGTTTGCATTGAAATTGAATGTATGGAAAGGGACAACGTTTTTAACACGGTCCTCATTTGGACAGTCTCAAAGGTCATCAAAGGTCATATATGTCAAATCTTCACCAAAAAAAAGTTCCCTTAAAAAAAAAAAAAAAAAAAAAAAAAAATCAAATCATTTCAAGTGTCCCAAAGAGTTCAGCAACTGCTGAAATCTCTGCTCTCTCTTCTTTTTTCTTTCCTTTTTTTTTTTTTTTTTTTTGGAAGTCTGTGAAGCAGTTACTAGGCTTGGGTTCTAGTCCAGCTGTTCTTGTTTTATCCTGTTAGTCTGGAGTCCTCGCTGAGATCTCCGGAGCTCTCGCCGCAGGACGTACTCACTGAACTGGGATGAGTCGACTCCGCCCCCGCACGAGCCCACGATCTCGAAGCCGCGCTGCTGTAGTCGCTCCAGGACCTGCGACCGGATGCAATCGCACAACATGGTGACACAGGGTGACAGAAAGACACACCTTTACATGGACACTCACACACCAACAGGCTTTAGAAATATATTCGTATGAGAAATATATTGGACTTTCCAAAAGAGTGAGGAATCCTGAACACATTTTCCAGAACATACAGGATATTGGAAGTATACTATGTACTCAAGACTTTTCCCAATGATTCGTCTGTTAGGACGCAACATATACTACATGGTGTGAGACAGAAGACCTACAGAAGAACTTCGGCACATCCAATTACCTTTAGATAAATCATTTAAAGCACATCATTTTTAAAGATGAATACAGACTATTATTGTGTGCACTGAAACATCTCCAGCTCTCACCAAATGAGCCAAAATCTGACTCACTTTGGGACTCGAATGGTACTCAGTGACTCAATTGATTCGCTGGGAGTTGAATCTCAGGCCCTGTTTACACTAGAGCGTTTTCATTTTAAAACGCGTAACTGTTGCTACGGTTACGCCTGTCATCTACACTACTCCCCGAAAACCCCGTTTTAGCTTGAAAACTTTCCGCGTAAACGGACCGAAACGCAGACTTTTAAAAAAGAAGGCGTGGCTTCGCCCACATTCACCCTCTGATTGGGTTTTCTGGATCGTTGCGTTTCCTTCCCTGATTCGTCAAGCGCCTACCGTATGACCGTTACACTACCTTGATCGTATACACAACAACACGCAGACTGAACCGCAAGCTTTGCTGGCTTTGTCGTCATTCTTAGCAGACATTGTGCAGTTAAACTCTGTATTTTATAATACTGCAGCGGCTACACGTGCAAGAGGCGAGCTACGATTAGAGCGATCGCCAACAAATCTCATTTCAAGCGGCGCAAGTCCTACACGGAACGCCCGTTTGCACTGTAAACAGGGCCTCGGACGTGATTCGCTGACTCAAGGTATATATGCAGATGCAGATCCGACTTACACAATCCACAGATGATTATAAACCACAGACGAGTAAAACATATTATGTAAAAGGTAGTACCAGATTCAAACACCGAACCAAATCGCATTCGTGACTCAAAAAGATTCACTGAATTTCTGTTTCATCATGAAGTCGGTTACGGCTATGGAAACGTAGCGCGTTTGTATTGCGAGGTTCTGGTTCAACTCTGAATTCATTCATTTGCAGCAAGTGAACAAAAGTAACGACTCAAAGTAATGACTGATATCCATTTATTTACCTGACTCATGAATCATTCATAAACTAAACATGTCTACTTATAAAAGTATTACAGTGCAATGCATCTTTTTCGAGTTTCTTAACACCGAGCATCTGTCGCGTTTTTCCTGCTTGGAAATGAGCTCCGCCCCCATCAGGAAACATAGCTGCACAGCTCCGGCGTATTTTCCTTTAAAGGAAACCTGCAAAGCACATGCAGCTTGAACAGAGCTGTTAAAAGCATGTGGTAAAGGGGGCAGTGGCGGCTTGGTGTTTAAAGCTCTGGGTTACTGATTGGAAGGTCGGGGGTTCAAACCCCAGCACTGCCAAGCTGCCACTGTTGGGCCCTTGAGCAAGGCCCTTAACCCTCTCTGCTCCAGGGGCGCTGTATCATGGCTGACCCTGTGCTTTGACCCCAACTTCCTGACATGCTGGGGTATGCGAAGAAAATAATTTCACTGTGCTGTAATGTATACGTGACCACAAAAGACTCATTATCAATATTTTTATATCATTG
Source organism: Ictalurus furcatus (assembly GCF_023375685.1). NCBI lineage: Eukaryota > Metazoa > Chordata > Actinopteri > Siluriformes > Ictaluridae > Ictalurus > Ictalurus furcatus. The sequence continues at coordinate 29,093,972 of NC_071261.1, forward strand.
CACTTGTATGTGGCAGAGCGCTGTAAACTTGCAAACAGCCCCTTTAATGTAAAGTGTAAACGTTCAGAATGACATACACGTGGATGTCAGATAAAGGGCTGCGCTAGGCTACGTTGATTAGTTAATGACATTTACTACGAATTTGTAATCATGTGACCTGATAGAGTGGTTCATAGGAAATCATAGCAAATCTATCATTTCCCAAATCAATAAAAGAAAAAGAAAATTAAGAAATGTACTAAAACAGGCTGAGTGTCTGCTTTTGTACGAGTGTGTGTGTGTGTGTGTGTGTGTGTGTCTTTATGTGTCGTGTATGTCCTTGTGGGTCCACAATCATCACATTCCATCAAAAGGCCTCAGGGAGCAGAGCCTGTGCAGCATGGAAGCACAAAATCTCAGAGCCTGAACCTCCAACCCCCCAAACCTCCAGTCACTCCAGGCTGCCTGTAACCCCCCTTCCAAAACTACAAAGGTCTCGCTCCTCTGCATCACCCTCCAGACACACACACACACACACCCTGGCTCCATTAGGCCCAGATACAGCATCCACTGCAGGCTCACTTTAATAACCAAACAGGATTACGGGCTGTGCCTGAGGACTACCTACCAGCATGTGTGTGTGTGTGTGTGTGTGTGTGTGTGTGTGTGTGTGTGAGTGAGTGAGAGAGAGAGAGAGTGCGTGTGTGTGTGTGTGTGTGTGTGTGTGTGTGTGTGCACGTGTGCATGCATGTCGTTATGTGCTGCTACTGTTAATTTCACATCTCACTATCTCTTGGACACAGATGAAGGTAGTATTTAAAAAAAAAACATCAACAACAACAACTTGTTGTCATGGTAACAGTAACTGCAACATTTTAGTACATTTAGAGATCTGCACAATATGCAAAAACTAACGAATCTAATGCTATGGGAACACACATAAGTAATGGCAGAATGTTTTTTTTTTTCTAACGACAATTTAAAGCCAGTGGAAACATGTCCTCAATCCAAACAGAACGTCTCTCCAAAACATCCTTGTACAAAAAAAAAAAAAAAAAAATTCAGTTACACACCTAATGAACTTTAAGTGAAAAACTTGAACAAACTTGGGTTGAACAAACAGCCATGAACAACAATCATGACTAAATAATGAAGGACACACAAGTGTTTTAGCTAACACTAAAACTAGCCTTTAAGTCACGTAGCTAATACAAGTAGAGATCATGAAGGCTTAGCAAGAATACAGCAAAACAGCTCAAGCTACTAGCTAATGCTAGCTAGCTATGCTATAATGTTGCAAAAGCAGCAAAGCAAGCTAGCAACAGTTTCAAGCCTTTAGTTGCTTAGCCATGTTCTTCTCTGAATGCTTTCTTTTTCACTACATTCCTCACACAGAAAGGCATTTTCAGCAACAATGGAAGTGGAAGTTTCAGCCCAAGCTCAGCTATCATCATAATTCTACTCTTACTCCATCAAGATCCCTGATTGGATAATACAGCTGGACCATGATTAAATGTTTAGTTAGTGATCTAGGCCACGCCCTCACCTGAACAGAGTTGAGATGGCAGTAGCCGTTTAGTGGGAAGCGGATGACGTGTGTGGAGTCGTGGTTCCAGCCGGCGTTCACCGAGTTACACATGACGTCTCCGATCTCTGGGAAGATGTCCTCGATGAGGGCCTTGTCTCCGCTCAGCGTGATGCGCTCCCCCAGGTCAGGCGCCACGCGCACCACCACACACTCGCATGGACACGAGATTCGGTTGAGCTCCCGCTCGTGACGCCAGCGCTCCAGTTCTGCCAGCATCGGCTGCAGCTGGAAATACCGCGCCTCCTCATACAGCAGACTGAAGTCCTGCATGGACAAGATCAGTAAAAACATCTTAGATAAGTGAACAAAAGAGGACTGTACAAGGCTCATGGCCTGGTTGTAGCAACAAGACTTAGGTCTTAGGTAACACACACATCCAGCTAATTTCAGGACAGATTCCATGGAGCTTGTTTGCTAACTCAGAAGATGTCACAAGGACATTTTGGATCATAGTTCGTAGCACGGTTGTAATATTCTGCATGGTTGTCATATTTATTTAGTTGTTGATTGTAGTTGCCCTGTGATGGCTTGGCACCTTGTCCAGGGTGTCCCCCGCCCTTGTAAGTGGTCTGCGCTTTTATCCAAAGTGCTTTACACTGTGTCTCATTCACCCATACACACTCACACACCAGTGGTAGCAGAGCTGCCATGCAAGGCGCTCCATTGGGAGCAACTTGGGGTTCAGTGTTTTGCCCAAGGTGGGCCGGGAATCGAACCGCCTACCCTACGATTAGTGGACAACCCGCTCTACCACCTGAGCCACAGCCGCCAAATATTTGCCTAGTACATGAATGCAAATCAGATCAGAAGATGTTGAGGAGTCAGTACAGCCTTATACCCCAAGTTCCCTGGGATAGTCTCCAGGGTCCCCGTGACGTTAAGCATTATGGAAGATGGATGGATGGATGTTGATTGTAGTCAGGCTTGTGCTAGTGGCTAAACAACACCACCAAATAGTAGGCTATGTCAACTAATCACGGGAGGGAAGTTGCATGAAGGAAACTTGAGCTCAAGTATGGCGAGGCTAGCTTTACTCAAGTAGCCCAGTTGTAAACTATGGTGGCTGTAAATTCAAGCTGAGCTACAGCAGCCAAATTATTGACAGTTTCTATGATAACTAAACGATGGTGCTATAACAAATCGATGTTTTAGGATAGGGACCCCTGCTGGATGGGTTTCACGATATGTTTTCCTCAAGAGGTTCATTTTTACTTTCTCCTTCGAAACTCTATTTCCAGTTACATTCAATGTTAATGTGAAAAAATATCTGTGAAATAAATTAGTTCGTGGCATCACTTGCATTATAGCAGCTATAAACAATCGTTTCCTCACTTTGCTTCCCTCTGTCTCGACATAAATACAGTGGTGCTCGAAAGTTTGTGAATTTTGTAGATTTCGGCATAAATATGACCTAAAACCATCAGATGTTCACATAAGTCCTAAAAGTCAAAGAGAACCCAATTAAACAAATGAGACAAAAATATTAAACTTGGGTCATTTATTTATTGAGGGAAATGATCCAATGTTATATTGGAGGGGTAAAAGTATGTGAACCTCTAGGATTAGCAGTTTAATTTGAAGGTGAAATTAGAGGCAGGTGTTTTCCATCCATGGGATGATAATCAGGTGTGAGTGAGCGCCCTGTTTTAATTAAAGAACAAGGATCTATCAGAGTCTGATCTTCACAACACGTTTGAGGACCTCAGAAAAAGAGTTGTTGATGCTCATCAGGCTGGAAAAGGTTACAAAACCATCTCTAAAGAGTTTGGACTCCACCAATCCACAGTCAGACAGATTGTGTACAGATGGAGGAAATTCAAGATCATTGTTACCCTCCCCAAGAGTGGAGACCAACAAAGATCACTCCAAGAGCAAGACGTGTAATAGTCCACGAGGTCACAAAGGAACCCAGGGTAACTTCTAAGCAACTAAAGACCTCACACATTGGCTAATGTTAATGTTCATGAGTCCACCATCGGGAGAACACTGAACAACAATGGTGTGCATGGCAGGGTTACAAGGAGAAAGCCACTGCTCTACATTAAGAACATTGCTGCCCTTCTGCAGTTTGCTAAAGATCACATGGACAAGCCAGAACTCTACTGAAAAAATGTTTTCTGGACGGATGAGATCAAAATACAACTTTTGATTTAAATGAGAAGCGTTATGTTTGGAGAAAGAACCTAATCCCACCTGTGAAACATGGTGGCGGTAGTATCATGGTTTGAGAGTTGTTCTGGCACGTGACCAAGTATAATATTTTTGCCTCATTTGTTTAACTGGGTTCTCTTTATCTAACTTGAGAACTTGTGTATAAATCTGATGATGTTTCAAGTCATCATCAGATAAGTCAAAATAGAAAATTCGACTTTCAAGCGCCACTGTAAGATTTCTTACAAAGAATCCAAACTCCTGTCCTGAACACTGAACTTTATAGTGTTACTTCTGTCTGTTACAAAGCTCTGACACTGGAGACACCTTCCAAAAAAAAATCTCATTGAAAACTTCACCATCGCTATTATACACATGTTTCTTGGTTAAACATGTTTATTATAAGTCTAACAAGGTTATGTGGAGCATCTGCTGTAGAAAGTCCTTGTGACTTAGCTGTTACTATAGAAACGATAACATATTAGAACAAACACGCTAATATTAACCTGTGATTTGCTTTGCAGCTGGAACTACTAACCAATCCATATTGGAGAATTTAGCAGCACTGGGGTATAATCAGCAATAGTGAATCACTCGCAGGAAATGCAACATGCTTAATACATATGAAAACAAGACAAGAAAACCACTAATGAGGTAATCGTGAGGTGAATAAACAACGACCGAATAGCCACGAACTCTCCAAGAATCTCTGAATACATGTAGCCTTTCTGTGAACCAGAGCCACTCTGGAGTCTTTGCTTATTTTAGCTGACATAGTTTCCCCATGGACAGACCATCAGATAATGGGATTATTTGTTTTCTCCCAAGGCAAATTTGTAATTAAGGGCCAAATGACACACAAGAGCAAGCCACTGGAATGCAAATGCGTTTTATGGCGAGAACAAAGGCTGTAATGTGCACGTCTGATTACAGAACACTTAGGGTTTACTATACACGACGTTGTGCATATGTATTGTTTCAATCACGCCGTTCTGTTCAGCAACTTCCTTGCCACGAACGCTTGTTCTCGCCATCTGTGCATTATGCTCAGCAGATCATAACGTTTGACATCATCTACCATCTATCATAATGGCTGCATCCATCAGTGGAAGAAAAGCTTTAGATAATATATATATATGATGGAGACACATCATCGACCCCAGATCTCATTCTCTCTCTTTCTCTCTCTCTCGCGCGCTCGCTCACTTTGAAGTCGTCAGGGATGAGGAGCTTGGACGTCCTGAGGAAGTTGAGGATGTAGCGGAACATGTGACCGTCCCTGTCGATGAAGTAGTGCTGTTTCAGGCTGTCCAGAACAATGGGCTCCGTGCCATCAAAAAGACGGCCAATTCTGCTCCGAGAGAGAGAGAGAGAGAGAGAGAGAGAGACAGAGAGACAGAGAGAGAAAGAGAGACAGAAAGAGTTAACATAGCCTTATTATAAAGTAGACTTTTTTCTTAGGAGATTATTTCTGCTGGATTCATATTTGCTGCTAATAATAATAATAATAATTATTAACAGACCACTGTTGCGTTAGCTTTCCCGCACAACATTGTTCTGTTGTCCTTGTGTGTCTATTGTCCCGCATGTCCATTGTACTGTGTAGTTATTGTTTTGTGCGTTTACTGTCCTGCACTCATCTCACACGGTTCTGTATTTGCACTGTATGTAGTCTTGCATACGTTACTGGTACGTTTTGCACCACGGTCCTGGAGAAATGACATTTCATCCCAATGTACACAACAATGTATATAGAGGAATGGCAATAAAATCCCACTTGACTTACAATTAATCACAAATATATAAATAATTAATGAAATAAATAAATAAAACAGCTCAGTGTAGTTACAGGAACGAAAAAAAAAAAAAATAAAAAATCTGATTGAAATGGTAGACGCTCAGCGTGAAGAGGGTACAAGGGCCATCTGGCTGAGGAAGTGGCCCCTGGCCTCAGCGCTGGGCTTGCGGTCTGGCCTGAGCGCTCCGGCTCCCCAGCCTCCAGATGGATCTTGTATCCTGTGGCCTGCTACGGCTGCACACAGCCTCCTTTTTGTTTGTGCAGAAATGTTTTCTGTGGGCTAAAACGTTTCCAGCTAAAACTAACAGGCATACCAAAAAAAACCCTCTGTTGATGATTTTGGATGGAGTGGAAGCAATTTACAAAAGGTCTATTATACTGCCTTATGGCCGTAATGGCATTTAGGCGTGTTAGCCAGTGACTGTAGTTCATGTTTTTACAGCACTAATAACGTTTTGGTCTGAATGCAACAATGACTTTAAAATACACCCGATGAACTGTTTTTCACAAGCCACCTTCAAATGAAATGACGTCTGGGTGCGTGCGAACTGCGTCAATCTCTGATAAACGTGCTTCGACACGGCGCTACGGCGAGATGACGTCATGCTGACAGGGTTAATGAGCGCGACAGGTGACCGCATCATATCCATTTCACGCGAGTTATCCCAGGGTCCAAAAATGATCTCCACCCCTTTATCATTAGCTAGCTTCCTTTAAATGTTCGTTTATTATATTACAGAATCAGTGGAGAGAAATGGTTAAAACGTGGACATGAAGCTTGTGCTTTTCAAGGAATGAATAAAGTAAATAAAAGCCTATAGTTGGTTGATTGAGATCGCTATTAGAGTACAATAAACAGTAAAGCTCTAATCCAAGGTTAGTTAACATCACACTGTGGTGTCATGGGTCACGGTGGATCCGGAGCCTATCCCGAGAACACTGGGTGTGAGTTCCAGGGAATACACCCTCATTCACAGCATAGCGAAGCCGGTTCCAAGAACGTTTTTGGAGTTAAGAGGAAACCGGAGAACCCGGAGGAAACCCAGACATATACAGGGAGGACTTGTGAGACTCTAAACGGATAGTAACGCGAGCTGCGAGAAAGGACAATGCTACCGTAAATGCTTAACACCACTATAGAAAGATCTTGATGTCAAAAAGAAGATCATTTTCATATATATAAAAGACTCTTGAGCCTCACCTGGACTCGGGGTACTTGGTGAGTGTGGCGAGGCTGCTGGTGTACATGTGGCCGCCTACGTCGATGTGCACAGGCGCGTTGGACTTGGTGAGTTGCGCTGGCGTCGGGATGCCCTGATTACTGAGAGGAGACGCTGGAGACCTGGTGATCATCGGCCTGGACATGCTGGAGCGATTATCCTTTTGAATGACGGAACAGCGACAGGAAAACAAATTAGTGAAAGTCCAGTTGGTGCTACAGTAATGGCCAATTTTTTTTCTTAGGAATGGTGATCGGTTTTGAGGGACACTGACAAATCGGTTTCAGTAGTGAACTGAAATTGATTATAGATTATAAATTGTATATAGATTACAAACATCAGGTCAGAACAGCGTAAATATTTAAGTAACGGCACTGTGGGGAAAAAATGGACACAACTTGAGTCTTTTTTTTTTTTTTTGATATTGGAGCAAGAAAACAAGCAGGAATGTCAAGCAACATGTTTTCTGTACATTTCCACCTCAACCCGCATGCTTACTGATGCGATTTAGGACACGGTCTTACCGACTGTCATCGATAAACATGAACGAAGCATCTTGTAGCTGAACGCTGCATTGTTATGCGTTTAAATGTTGTGGAACATCCCATCGGTCACACAAGTAACTTCCTGTTCTCACTTATGCTACGGCAGCTACAAACAGTTATTCTCTCACTTTATTTCTCTCGTGAATTTACTAAGACGAGAAACAGTAGCGTATCATGATACTGAGAAAGCAGAAAGGACCGATAAATCTCCACCTTGAAGCCGTTCCCGTAGCGGGAAAACTTCCTGTTACATAGCACCAACACTGGAGACTCCTTCCATAAACGGTAAATGGCGCACTTATATAGCGCTTTTATCCAAAGCGCTTTACACCGTGTCTCATTCACCCATTCACACACACACTCACACTCACACACCAATGGTAGCAGAGCTGCCATGCAAGGCGCTAACTTGCCATCGGGAGCAACTTGGTGTTCAGTGTCTTGCCCAAGGACACTTCGGTATGTGGAGTCACGTGGGCCGGGAATCGAACCGCCAACCCTACGATTAGTGGACAACCCACTCTACCACCTGACCCACAGCCGCCCACAATTTTATTCATTTTATTAATTGTTTAATAACGACACATTTTAAAAAAAATTTTGTTTCCTATACGTCTTAAATGATGTAGAGAATCCACCGTACCACTCCATGTTTATGTTGTTACTATCGAAACGATAATGTATTAGAATAAACAGATTCATATACAGTATGTAAACCCGTGATTTGCCAGTGCTTTTTACCATGAAATCTGTAACGTCAATTAGAGCAGACGCTGAGAAAGATCTCCGTTGCGTGAGGTGTCCCTGACCCACTTCTCAATACGCGGCTACGTTAGCGGCACGATGAAATAAAATAAGACACTTTGCAGGTCACAAACGCCTTCTCTTCACCGATGAAATGGAAAATTATAGTGCAGCTGTTCTCATTATAATTATTACAAAAAGAAAAGGGGGCGGGGTGGGGTGGGCGGGAGGGAGAAATCAGAGCTTCTTAAAGCAATCTGTATTTTGATCGTGTGCTTGGTGTTGCAGGTTTCACACCTTCATTTCTCCCTCTTTACCAATTAAGCCTGCCTCAGAGTGAAGGCCTTCAGCGAGCACGGCTCCATTTGCATTGCATTTGTGCTGCTGCTGATAAGAGAGAGCTCCATCAGAAACCATGCGTCGCTTGAGAAATGCAGTGTGTGTGTGTGTGTGTGTGAGAGAGAGAGAGAGAGAGAGAGAGAGAGAGAGAGAGAGAGAGATAGAGAACGGGGGGGTGGGGGGTGGGTTGGGAGAGAGATCAGGAGAGTTTGCCAGGGATGCCTCAGGGGGACACACTGCTGCTCTTCAAAACACAGACCTGAGTTAAGCTCCAGGAACAAGGAATGGGATCACATTCACAACGCAGGTAATGTTTTTTTTCACTATTACACTTACATCCTGCACTCCTACTGTGTGTGTGTTTGTGTGTGTGAGAGAGAGAGAGAGAGAGAAAGGGAACCCTGTCGCTTCAAGTTAGTGAGTGTGGAACAACAGGGAGTTTTATTGTGCGAGAGAGTAAAAGTTTTCACACATGGGTACTGCAGTCGTATTCTTCCTACACTATCAAATTTCCTCATGTATATATATATATATATATATATAAAGGGAATTTTGATAATAAAACTCCCTGTTGTTCCACACGCCAGTCCATCACAAGACACCAACACTTTCACACTCATCCACACCTAAGGGCAATTTAGAGTAGCCAATCTACTGTATCTATGGGCATGGAAAGCGAAGAACCCGGAGGGAAACTCACACGGACATGGGAGATCACACGAAACTCCGTACAGCGAGTAATACGGGCTCAGGGTTGATCTGGGGACTCCGGAGGTCCCCGTGAGGCAGCAACACTACTCACTGCACCAGGGAATTTAATGAATCTGAATGAACAGTACTCAGAAATGAAACTGAGGAAAATATGAATGGATTTTGTGGAAATGTTTGACGGGGCATTATTGGGTCCGAATGATATGATTAAAGTCGCGTAATATATAAGCAAGGCGCTGGTCTTTTTGGAGACCGCAGTTGCACAATCGAGACACAACATACCCTAGGTAGCACAGTAAAAATGAGGATAATGCCACGGTCACTACTATAACAACCATCATTAAGAAACCCTAAGAAACCATAATGAAAAACCATTATATCTTAAAATATACTTTTAGAATACCCCGATCAGCCATAACATTAAAACCACTGACAGGTGACGTGAAGAACATTAATTCTGTCATTACAGAGGCACCTGTCATACATTAGGGTGGGATATATTAGGCAGCAAGTGAAAAGTCAGTTCTCGAAGTTGATGTGTTGGAAGCTGGAAAAATGGGCAAGTGTAAAGGATCTGAGCGACTTTGACGAGGGCCGAATTGCGATGGTTAGATGACTGGGTAAGAGTATCTCCAAAACAGCAGGTCTTGTGGCGTGTTCTCAGTATGCAAAAGTGGTCCAAAAGTGGTCCAAGGAAGGACAAGCGGAGAACCGGTGACAGGGTCATGGGTGCCCAAGGCTCCCTATTGTGCGTGGGGAGCGAAGGCTTTCCCGTCTGGTCCGATCCCATGAAAGAGCTACTGTAGCACAAAATGCTGAAAACGTTAATGCCGGCTATGAGAGAAAGGTGCCAGAACACACAGTGCATCACAGCTTGCTGTGACCTAAACACTGTTTCAGACCAATTACACCCCTTCATAGCAACGGTGGCCTCTTTCAGCAGGATAATGCGCCCTGCTACACTGCAAAAACTGTTCAGGAACGGTTTGAGGAACATGACAAAGAGTTCAAGGTGTTGACTCGGACTCCAGATTCCCAGATCTCAATCCGATCGAGCGTCTGTGGGATGTTCTCGACAAACAAGTCCGATCCACGGAGGTCCCACCTCTCACCTTACAGGACGTAAAGGATCTGCTGCCAACGTCTTGGTGCCAGATCCCACAGCACAACTTCAGAGGTCTTGAGGAGTCCATGCCTCGACAAGTCAGAGCTGTTTTGGTGGCACAAGGGGAGGGGGACCTACACGATATTAGGGAGGTGGTTTTAATATTATGGCTCTCGCAATTATTTGAAATTGCCCAATTATTTTGAAGGATATTTATGACTTACACTTTAAACCTCAGGCTTCCACACAACTCAATACTGATTCACAAGGAAACTATACAATATTTAATGAGACTGAATTCACATTATATATGTGAAATGCCCAGCAATATACAGTATTCACATATTTCTACAGTAACAACTTACACGGGGTTCTCGTACAACACACGCGCCGCATAATCCAAGTGTAATAATATCCAGATTTCAAAAGACAAATGTATAATCATTGATAGGGAGACGTTTTCTGTATAGAAACGTTTATTTAATATATTTTATGGAAGGAGTCTCCAATTTCAGTCTTCTCCAACACGGGAAAAACAAATCTCCAGGACAGAGGATATTGCGCTGTGCGGTTTAGCAGTAACAGGAACGAACTTGTGTGGAGCGCCTGTCGTACGAGTCCCTGTATACGTTGTGGGTTATATTACTGTGCATTTCACATACGGTGTACTTCGCGGATGTTTCCCACCATTAAATCGGCTACGTTTTCAGAAAATCACTTGTGGGGCATTTGAGTAAATACACAGCTGAGTAAAATGAAATCAAAGTGCATCCGAGAAGATTCTCAATATGAGATTAGTCAGTTCTGTTTCAAAATAAATCAAATGGCTCGGAGAGACGATGACTCAGAGAGAGGTATTGTATGTTGTATACGATCCAGATGAACTGCAGGAAATAGATGATGTCTGACAACCAACACTGTGTAAAGATTAACCAGCAGCGATGAACAGAAGCGTCATGTGGTAGAAGACACACACACACACACACAATTAAACAACAAGTGCAACCTGGTGCTTTTAGCTGCCTCTCTTCATCTCCAGAATCCGACTGAAATACGCGTGTCTGAGCTGACGTTTGTCTGGCTGACCTTAATCTTACTACTACAGCTGCGCAATATCGATATAAATATCGATATTGTGATAAACTGACACGATACACTTTACCAACAGATGTAATTCTCGAGGAGTGGATCAGATGTCCGCCAGTAAGATTCGTTGGCAGTATGACTCACATTTAAGACAAAATCAATCGAAGACATTTTGTTTGCAAAATAAAACGACACCAGAAATATTTGAAAGAAATCAATACCGACAATAAAACTACACGCAAAACAGCCAGACGAACAAATAATAGCAACACAAAAACATCATTCAAATTTTGTACTGAGTCTTTGAAAATGTTCCGGTTTTGTAGAAGAATCGACTTGCCACTGTGAGGAACTATAATCGCTTAGTAACGGTATCTAGGGGCGGGTGATCCAATAAAAAAACAAAAAAACAACAATTTTTAAAAAAAATCACAATTTTTGAAGGCATTTCTATAATACATGATATAAATTACAGTATAGGTTTGCTCACAAACTGGCAGCAGTACAGCTGTTATATATATATATATATATATAATATATATATATATATATATATATATATATATATATATATATATATATATATACACATAAAACAATCTTAAAGGTATCAACTGCTTCCAGTCAATTTGTAACTATTTTTTAAAAAGCGAATGACATTTAAAAGGTACAAACAGTAACAGTATCAATATTAATTAATATTTTAATATTAATAGCAATTGTCATATCATATCGCCCAGCCCTCCCGATCTCTCACCAAAGTGAGATATCAATATTAACTTCGGTCATATCGCCCTGGACTGAGCGTATGTATCAGCTGCGTGCCAGTAAACCCTGTTCCTCATTCCTCATTGTTATCTTCAACGTGCCCTTGTTGACTTAAAAGTATGAATCGCTTCCATCACACCAGTGACCACTTGAAGCAAGAAGAGAAGGACATCCAGATGAGACCCCCCCCCCCCCCCACTGTGTTTCTGTATATAAATGGGACAGCAATAAAAATCTACTTGACTAGACTTAACTACAAAATCACAGCACAAAGAAGTAATTAAGTTGCCTCAGATGCAGTAGGTGGCTACATATAAGTTTAATAAATAAATTAAAAAAATAAAAATAAAATATAAACACCCCAAATAAACAAAAACAACGAATAAAATCTCAGATTTCAGTTTCTTCTGGGTTTCTAGTGAAGTTGTTCTGAAAAGCTCATCTAACAAACTTTGCTCAGGCTGATAAAGCATTAAAAGAGCTCCAGCAGAGATCCACCCAAGGGGAAATAAACAAGAAAACGTCGATGAAAGTGTAAACAGAAATTTAACTCAGCTCCTGATTGTTTAGTACACACTCTAGACACGCAGGTGATTTCTTCTCCTCTAAATCAAAGCAATAAAGAGCTTGAATAATTTACTAAGTCTGCTGCAGAACACTCAGAGCACTCTAATATGAACATCAACTAGATTTAGTTCTGTTATACCACAGCACTGCTGAATTCTCCATCCTGATTGGACAGAAGGCGTTGGTTCATCTTCTGTTACGGCAGTTCTGGCAGTACTTCCAGCTGCAAATCACAGGTTCGTTCTAATGCGTGTAAATTGACATATGACATGTATCCGGATTTCTGTACAGCTGCTTTGTGACAAATGTCCATTGTTAAACGCGCTGTATAAATAAAATTGCATTGAATTCAATTAATACGCATCAACTCATTCACAGTGGACGATCCACGTAATCTAAGGCTAGTCTTAAAAATGTATTAAAAACAAGTTTTTTTTAAAAAAAACAAAACAAAAAACAAGGGTTAGAGTGAGAAACATGTCATTGTTGATAATGACGCCAGTGTCAGCGCATGTTTTCCGCCATATGATGGAGGAGTTTGCATTTATTTATTGTTTTTTTGTTTTGTTTTATTAATTTCAAGAGAGAACAAAGAGAGGCAGGTAAGGGGATGGCTATAACACAAGTGATAAGTTGTGTGACAAGTTGAATCTTGTTTCACAGACGTTCCCCAACGTTAAAAATGACTATAAATGGATAAAAAAGTGCAACGTCATTCTTTAATATGGCAAATTGACATATTAACAAATAAAACACTTCGGGATGTGGAGTTATTGGAAAATAGTAAATGTTGGTTTGGTAACAGTAGCTGCATCACATCCAGTGTTGTTTTCCTATAACAGCATGTCGCCAAGTGTTTTAGTCCTTACATACTACTACCACTACTACTACCACCACCACTACTGTACTACTACCACTACTACTACCACCACCACTAATACTACTACTACTACCACCACCACTACTGTACTACTACCACTACTACTACCACCACCACTAATACTACTACTACTACCACTACTAGAACTACTACCACTATTACTACTACTACTACTACTACTAGAACTACTACTACTACTAACACTACTACTACTAGAACTACTACTACTACTACTATTACTACTATTACTAGAAGTACTACTAACACTATTACTACTACTACTACTATAACTACTACTACTAGAACTACTACTACTACTAACACTATTACTACTACTACTATTACTACTACTACTTGAACTACTACTACTACTACTACTATTACTAACACTATTATTACTACTACTACTATTACTAGAAGTACTACTAACACTATTACTACTACTACTACTACTACTACTTGAACTACTACTACTACTACTACTACTAGAACTACTACTACTACTACTACTAACACTATTACTACTTCTACTACTAGATCTACTACTAACACTATTATTACTACTACTACTACTAGTACTACTATTACTACTATTACTACTACTACTAGAACTACTACTACTGTTACTACTACTGTTACTACTACTAGTCCAGCTTGTTCCCTCAGTATGCTAAATAAGGTTCCTCAAGTGTTGCTTGGACAGGAGGAGTTCTACTTGGAATAATCTCTGGAAAGATGGAAGATCAACCTTCAGTGTTCCACCTCAGGGACAAACCAAAGAACCATATAGTGTTCTAGATATACCATTTTTCTAAAGGAATGAACATGTCATTTATCTTCACTTAATATTTTAGCATTTCTCTGTATTAGAGCAGGAAAATACTCAAATGTGCTGCTCCAGGGGCAGGATTGGGATCAGTGTATCATGCTCCGGGGACAATAGCGCCCTCTAATGTGTCACCTACTATAGAGACACTTTAACACTATATGCTCAGTAATCAGGTTACGTGTAATGCAAATCGCACCTACAGGACACCAAATCTACACTCCGCAGTCTGCAGCACCCAAAAATAAATCACTCATAAGACTGTATGTCTGTAGGTTATGACTGACTCAGTGGCCTGGGGGGGGAGGGAAGTGGAATTAAATAACATTACGGGCAGTGAGTCATATTACAGAATTTAATAACATCAAAGCCCGTGAGGCGGTGATCAGAAACAGTAAATAGGGTTCACGTTACAACATGCTAATGTATAGACTTTGACCTTAAAGAATAATCACTTGAATGAAAGGAAAGGGAACCTGTAAGGAGATGTTTTGTGAAGTTCTTATTGAAAATCAGAGTCACTTAAAGAAAATAAAATGTAAGCTATGTCTCACTGAGGTTCCCGGGAGGCATTCATTTTCAACAGAGCCCCAGTAGAACCAGTGCTGATACACACCATATACTGGAAATGACGGAAATATTGGTTCTGCTAGGAAAATTTGAATTCTTGAAAAAAAAAAAATTATACATTTCAACAAGGGTTCTGGTGGCAATTTGATCGGTTCTGCCAATGAGACAATCTGGAAAACCCATTAAAGATCTTCCAGGTGTGTACAGGAAAACAATCTGGAGGACACCTACAAACATCTTCCAGGATCTTTGCTGAAGCATAAATGGGTCTTAAAAAGACACTAATTTTTCAATAAGAACCCCAGTAGAGCCAATAGAGACACTGTATGTGCTGGAAATGAGATGTGCTGGTTCTACTGGGTTTTCACTGAAAATCAATCTGCTTTAAAACACTATTTATGTTTCAGTAAGGTTCCTGGGGTCACTTTTAAGAGTTTTGCCAGCAAGACAATCTGGAGAAGCCCTAAAAGATCTTCTAGGAACACTGCTGAAACATAAATGATTCTTAAAAGGATGAACTCCTAGTTCTGCTGGGGTTCTGTTGAAAAAATCAGCGTCCTTTTAACAACTATTTATGTCTCAGTGAGGTTCTCGGAGGACGTTTTAAGGGTTCCACCGGTGAGACAATCTAGAAAACCCATCAAAGATCTTCCAAGAACACTGCTGAAATGTAACTGTTTTTTTGTCTGTTTTAAAAAAACAAACTACATTTTCCGATATGAATCCCAGTAAAACCAGTAGTGACGTTCACTGTGTGGGCTGGAAATGATTCTACTGGAAATCCCGATTCTACTGAAAATTGAGAGCTATTTTAAGAGCTATTTATGTTTCACTGTGAAGTTCCTGGAGGTACTTTTAAGAGTTCTGCCAGGGAGACAATCTGGAAAGCCCATAAAAGATCTGCCAGGGACCTTTGATTTTAGAGTTTATAGGAAAACTCGAAATCCGGAGAACGCCTACAAAAATAGAAAAGAATAAATCGGGCTTAAACGGATATTAATTTGCCAGCAAGAACCCCAGTGGAACCAGTACGGAGATATTTGCATGAACCATATGTATTTCAATAAAGGTTCCCTGGGGGCACACTGGAGAGTGAGACAATCTGAGAAAGATTATATAGGAAGGAAAACAAGAAATCAGGAAGAAAAGTCTGTGTGAAGTGGTAAAACTTCTGTCATAGGCTATTCAAAGTTTCCATAACTATTCATTCCTGTTTATTTCCATTCCTCATCTTCATTTAACTACACACTCTCTCTCTCTCTCTCTCTCTCTCTCTCTCACACACACACACACACACACACACACACACACACACAGTCAGGATTGATCATTTACTGTATTGTAAGAGTGTACACAGATCAATTTAAGGTCTGGAAGAGAGAAAGAGCCGTTTCTACGAGCACAAAAGCAGCGATTGAGTGGAGGAGCAGCGGCGGAAAATAAGAGCGCGCCCCCGGGCACATACGCTCCACAATGGCGCGTTTTACGCGGCGCGTCTGGAGAGAACCGGAGCCGGGTTACGGACTGGCACATGGTCCAAAGTGACTCCAAACACAAGAAGCTTCATATTAAAGTCCCTACGCCTCTGATAATGATTACATGAACCTACACTGTTCCGTTTGTGTACTACTTATTTCAGGACTAAGTAGTTCGAGACGCAGCGTCTGAAGAAGCCTAGGAAACGACGCGACGGGAAGCCAGTGTGTCCCGGGTGCGATCGTGAATTTTTTTTTTATTATTATTATTATTTTAAATCGTTTTCATTTCTCTTATCCTTAAACAAATCGCAAGCGCAGATCCGGTTCAGAGAAACAGGAAGTGGTTAAATGCTTTAATTTTTTTTTTTTGTCGCGTTAGAAGTACCGTGCGCGGCACATGCGTAAAAGCGACCGCGCCTTCGAGCTTCAATCGCGTCTAAGTGAAAGCAAACAAATACCCCCCTTACCTGAAACATGGGGAAAGAAAGTTTTTCTTTTTGCACCCGCGTCTTCCCTCCGTTTTTGCGTGTTTTCGGCCCCGCGCGCTGGTGCCTCCTCTGCCCGCGCCGCGCCGGTGAGAAATGCAGCAGCGTGGCGGAGAAACACGGAGCACTAATACGGAGGGAGAGTCGCTCCGGGGCTCTGAAACCCCTCCAGGCAAAAAAAAAAAAAAAAAAAAAAAAATAAAATAAAAAAAAGGGAAAAAAAAGTGCAGGATACAATTAGCTCATGTCTCTCAGCTCGGCATGAAAGAAAAAAATACCAGAGGGAAAGAAGAAGGGAAAAAAAACTCCTGGCGAGCGATCAGCGCAGGCTGAACGCAGAACAGACCTTTCCCCCTCCTTCTGTATATTTGTATATATGAACGCTAAATGGCTTAAAGACACTGCTGGTTTTTCCCCTGCGTGCCTGTCTGCCTACGACCTGCCCGTTTTTGCCCTCCTCCCCCCCTTCTTCTTTTTCTTCTTCTTCTTCCTCCCCCTTCTCCTCTTCCTCCTCTCCCGCAGCAAAGCCGATTTTAATCGCCATGATTAGTTTGGATGCCGCGTTGCCGCAGGCGATTAACCGCAAAATGGATGGAGAGTTTCAGGGCCAGAGAGGGAAAAGTGTGGCAGATGATTATAATTATAGTCGGAGTCAGGCATTTTGATTGAGGGGGAAAAATATGTAGCTCGGTTAAAACCCCAAATCGGTTAAAACCCAGTTTGAGAAGTGCGCTTTTTTCCCCCCAAGAAAGCTTTGAAGTGTGCGCAGAGAGAGAGAGAGAGAGAGAGAGAGAGACTTTTATTTCATCTGTTTAGATAAATTACTAATGTAATGTTGCATTTTTTTTTCTTGGACATAAATAAAGGATGACAGGATGGAGTGAAGTTCATTATCTCACTCTTAGTCCATCAGATCTGTTTCACTACGTGCTCCCTCAACCCCTTCACTCACTCTCTCTCTCTCTCTCTCTCTCTCTCTCTCTCCCTCTCGCACACACACATTTCTCCCTTTCTCTTTTGCCCCCTGCCGGTCAATGTCAATAGTACAAATACATCTGGAGAACACTTTAGAACCAGTGAAGAGGTTCACACGGTTGGGAATGTTTAAGGAAATAAATGGTTTATCTAGAACAGTGGTCACCAACCCTGTTCCTGGAGATTTACCTTCCTGAAGACTTAAGCTCCAATCATGATCGTGCCCACCTGACTATCTAATCACTGGCAATGATTAGATGGTCAGGTAGGCACGATAATGGTTGGAGCTAAAGTCTTCAAGGAGGTAGATCTCCAGGAATGTTGCACTTCATGGTCGGTGCTAGGAACACCAGGAACAGGGTTGGTGACCACTGATCTAGAGCTCTGTATGTTTCGTTGGTCATCATTAAAATAATCCATGTGTTACTATTACCACCCTGAACTTGATTATTTTCCTCTAACAGCATATCCTGAAGTGCTTTACTCCTCTCATAGCACGTCTATAAGATCTATTTCATCACATCATCCTTAACGATCATAATGATTTTATGGAGATGCCGGTGACCCTGACCCTTTCTGCTCTCCAGACCTTCCTGATCCATCCTGATGCCTCTGGATGGCGCTCTAATCAACTGGAGGCTACAGCCTGGAGATTGCTGAGGATGGTACCACTTGAAGTACCATGGAAATGGTTTTGGACCTCAATTCCACATGGACGTTCTCGCTGTGGTTGCTGGGACTACGGTTGCTGCGATGGCCTTAGGACTGCACTTACCACATACAGTTTTACACTCAGGTCTCCTTTAGTGAACAGTGGACTAGTTCAACAAACAGACTTCATATTAAACCATAATGAACTTTCTTTTACTTTCACACTATCCGTCGTTACCCAGATGAGGACGGGTTCCCTTCTGAGTCCGGTTCCTCTCAAGGTTTCTTCCTCAGATCATCTTAGGGAGTTTTTCCTCACCACCGTCACCACCGTCTCTCTCAATAGGGATAAATTCACACACTTAAAATCTCCATCCTGTGTTTATATGTTTCTGTAAAGCTGCTTTGAGACAATGTCCATCGTTGAAAGTGCTATACAGGTCTCCTCACAATCGCCTCTTAAGTTTCATTTAATGACGCTGCATTAGCATAGTTCAGCAATAAAAATTTCAAATGACAAATTTCCCTGTCCATCTATTGTCTTAAATTGCATATTTATGTACTATTCTAGATTATTGTTGAGCACTGACACTACTGGTGTTTGAACTGTTTGAAAAATCTCTCATGTCGCTTTCAAACCTTCAAACAGAAAGCTTAGTTTTGCGTTCTAGACTGCTGGATTTATTTTTGTTTTTAGATTAGTGAATACTTTTGAATATAATAAATAATATGACAACAATCACGATGACAGCGAAAAGTTTTAAGAGAGACTGAGTGCTGTGCATGAAATCGCTAAACATTTTACAGTCCCATTTGAGAGACAGGGATTTTTTTTTGTTTATCTATGACATGCCATCTTCTTAATGTAAATAAAATGTGCAATGTGTGTGTGAATCAAGTATAAACCAAACTCTTTGCTTGGCGTTGGGCCGTATCACACCACCCCTGTGTGGATTATTTTCCTATAACAACACAACCCTTCCCACTAGACTGGTGAGTCAGTGAAAGGAATATTCCTTTGGTTTTTATTCAACTATGTTACACATATGTATGTTACTGACAGAATAAAAGAGTTCAAACGTTATAGTAGTCCTTTATTATGAATCTGGACTTTGAAAAAGTGTAGCGTGGAGATTGGAGTTTGGAGATTGGAGTCTCTCCAAAAAGTTTGGGAACCCTCGCTTTAACCCGTCCATCCTTGTCTCTTCGGGGTGCACGGTGGATTAGTGGTTAGACGTGCTAAAGTTAAACGGTTAGCACGTTCGCCTCACACCTCCAGGGTCGGGGGTTCGATTCCCACCGTGGCCCTGTGTGTGCGGAGTTTGCATGTTCTCCCCGTGCTGCGGGGGTTTCCTCCGGGTACTCCGGTTTCCTCCCCCAGTCCAAAGACATGCATGGTAGGCTGATTGGCATGTCCGAAGTGTCCGTAGTGTGTGAGTGAGTATGTGATTGTGCCTTGTGATGGACTGGCACCCTGTCCAGCGTGTACCCCGCCTTGTGCCCCATGCTCCCTGGGATAGACTCCAGGTTTCCCCGTGACCCTGAAAAGGATAAGTGGTATAGAAGATGGATGGAACTTGTCTCTTTCTCTCTTGCCCCCTGCTGGTCACTATCATTATATATATATATATATACACGTGTAGACAGAAAGAGAGCAAAGCCTTCCGAACTTGCAGACCAGCACTGTAGTTTTCTTTTGGTTTGCTTCAGATAAAGACACTCATAATCTTGGGAACAGAGTGTGAGCGAGTTTAATCATGTGCTCCCGGCTGTGTGTAGGTTCAGAAACACTGCAGTGTGTGTATCATGAATGTCCTGCAGGGACACACAGTGTAATGCCGTGATTTTCCATTTCTCACCGGCCTGCAAACAGGTGCATAGGCTTTATTACAGTCCACAATTAGCCTATTTATTTTCATCACATTTTTATGAATATGACATGCGCTCGGTCATCCGGAGGAACTTTTGAAAAGTCTTGCTTTATAAATGACCCGAGGAGTCACAAATATCACCAAGTCATTATTTTGGTGTGATTTCTCAATGCTTTCTAGGACATAGTAAAAAAAAAAAAAAAAAAAAGAATAATAATAAGCGAGACACATATGAGATTCAAGTTTGAACCAGTGGTAAATATTCTTTTATTACAAAAATGGAATTTAACAGAATAAAATAATATCAATAAATGAAAGGCACCATGCTCACTGTCCACTTTTGTGTATTTTACAGCATACATTAAACAAAAAGTATACTACAGTGCTGATGAATTCTTGATTCTCAAGGTGTTGATTTATTTTCCATTACAGCGGATTAAAAAAACGTGTATGAAAACTAAAAAGAAAAAAAAAAAAAACATCCTCCAAACCTCCACTAACCCCCTCCCGCCCCCCCCCCCCCCCCATCACGGATATGATGTTTCTGTAAGCAGAAAAATAATTGATTTTGCTTTTCTTTTTTTCTTTCTTTTTTTTTTTTTCCAAGGAATCTCCAATGTCAGTGCTTTGTAACAGCTGGAAGCTTTCTGATATGCAAAAGTCTTCAACATCAAAGACCCTGTGCTACTCTGTTTCTGGACACTGCTTCAAAATAAGTGACAGATAATCCAAGTAATGCAGTCTGTTGTACGTAAGAAATCAGACACAGCTTTAGATCTTCAAGCATGAGATCTTGATGACTTAATAGTTACCATTTCTTTGAAAACTAGCAGATTTGGCGCTAAAGACTAAACCAAATTCTTGGCAGCTCTTAAGCCTTCAAGCCAATATTATATTCCCCGCCCCCCCCCCCCCCACCTCTCTGATTACGCTACCAAAAAAGAAAGAGAGTGTGTGTGTGTGTGTGTGTGTGTGTGTGTGTGTTCTGAGCTTGAGCAGCACTGGTATGTTTAACAAGAGATGTGGTATGACTTTGTGTATTTTTAAGTCTAAGACAACGAGAGCCTGTTTTCCTTGGACTGGTGCTGCACAGCTGCGGGAGAACTCTCTGTCTGATTAATGTTTTGGTGGATGAATGAGTCCGATGGCTTGCAGATGTGGCTCGCCCTGAGCAGCAATGCTGCACTTTCAAAGGTACTGAAATCATGCAGATGCTGGTGGAACTTTGCATCATGGGAAGGAATAAGTGGGGTTTTTTTTGTTGTTGTTGTTTTTTCTGTGGTGTTATTCCAGGCTTCAAATGCATGCCATGCTGATTGAGTTTCGGATATTCTTTACCAGTTCACGTGGTGTACGAGTGTTATTAAAAAGATTTGTGTTCCGTCTTTATAAAGTCTATATTCCTTTTATTTCGTAGTGGTTGAATCCAGAGTCTAACCTGGGAACACTGGATGTGATGCGGAATACACCGGGATAAGGCGGAAGGTACCACGTGCACACACTCACACAAACTTATACACTAAGGGACAATTTATTATAGCCAGATCATGTACTGGTATGGTTTTGCAATGTGGGAGGGAATTGGAGAACCTGGTGGAATGCTCCTTGGCATGGGTTCTACAAGTCTCTGTACTGGAACTGTACAGGAATGATGAACACCATTCTTCCAGAAGATTTTCCCTCAGTTGGTGTTTTGCTGATGGTGATGAAGAGCGATGTCTAACACGTCACTCCCAATGGTGTTCTACTGGGTTGCTGGGATCTAGTCTGTCTGAAGGCCATAGCATATAATTAATATCCTTTTCATCCTCGTCAAACCATTTAATGAGTCCTTGTGTCTTATGGATGTGGGTGGAGTCATCCTGGAAGAGACCACACCCATCATGATAAAAAATGTTTCATCATAGGGCACCGTCAAGAGAACTTTGTATTGTTTTGCACTGCCGCGTCCCACTGGGACAAGTGGAGCCACTTGTGCATACCAGCAAAACCCCACATCATAACTGAGGATTTTATTAATTCCTCTAATTTCATACCATTTTAAAGCTTGCTAGTCAGTACTTGATATGAATCCTTGAGTAATTACAGTGAAACTAATAGAAAATGTATATATAGAGTTAGAGTTAGGCATGTCAGACTGGATCCACCAAAATCTTGGAGGTTTAAGGGGTTAAACCACTGCTACCATTATATAAGCTCTGAAACTGGGCCAAACCAGCGTCTCCTAACTACCACACCCTTGTAAAGCCCTTTAGGCAAAATCATCGGATCACTGTAAGCTCTCCATAATTGACCTCAGCTTACTCGATGGAGACAAATCCCACCGGTGTTATTAGGGTGAATTATAGAGGAAGCTCCATCATGTTATTATAAATTCTCAGACTATAGAAGTCAAATGAAAACAGGTTTAGAGCAGAATATGAAACGCGAGAACAAGACTAAAGTCAAAGCTACATTCAGCTGTTTTTTTTGTAGAAAGAGTGAAACCAATACTGACTTTGGTATCTACAAGTATACTAGTTATACAGAACAGTATTGTTCATAAAATCTCTCCAACACACATTGTTTTATTTTGATTTTTTTTATTATTTAAACATCTGCTAACACATATGATTGATTTTTGGCTTTTGTCAATATGGTTCTGCCTTGAAACTTTGCCGTTCTTGTAATCCAGTTTGCTATGTAATGAAAAATTAGAACCAGATTAGTGCTTTGTGCCATAACATTGTTCATCTTAATTGAATACTTGAATGTTTTCCAATATAATTGCTGTCTACCAAATCTGTAGCAGGTGTGCGCTTGCTGTGGACAAGAATTCCATTGTACTAAAAAAAAAAAAGAAAGAAAGAAAGAACAGAAACTCATTGAATAAATGTTTGTTTATACCATAGCATTGCTGAATTCTTGAATCGGATTGGTCAGAAGATGTGAATTAATTTTCCTTAACAACTCTGACAATATCTAATCTCTCTCTTTGTTGATTATTCCTTACATACAAATTTGGTAGTCCATATAGTCATTCATTTTCCAGTCAGAGTTACGTGCAAACTAAGCTCAAACTCTTTATAATTCATCTTCTCAAATTCTCAGAGATGGAAGAATTTGTGGTTATGTGCTGATGTACACTCTTAGAAAAATAAATAAATGAAAGGGTTCTACATTGGAACAATTTCTGATGTTGTCGGGTTTTACACAGGACCGTTAAGGGTTTCATTCAGAGGATGAACAAAGAAGCTTTTAAAGAGTTCTAAAGAGTTGTTCGGGTCTGACGGTTTGCATGGAGATCACAAAAACGTGGAACGTGTTAGAATCACTTTGTTAAGATATGCTCTCATGTTGCTCTCAAAACAAAGCCCTATTCAGATTGGATTCATTTTAGAGGCAGAGCTGAGGTAATTGTGTGGAATTAATGGACTATCTCTGGGATTTGATTCTGGATTTAGGTTACCCCTTCATTATTCCTGACCTGTGGTCATTTTGAATTTGCTTTATATACATATAGTGGAGATTTGGTGGAAAAGCATAGTCAAGTATTGTAAACACTGATGTTTATTGAATGGATTCAACAGCTGTCCTTAGAATTTTGTTATAAATGAGTTACCTAACTTTGTGTTCATTTCTCAGTACAGAGAAACATGCTGATTCAAGTCTGGGGTAATAACACATACACTACAGATGCTGGAGATCCATCCATCCATCCATCTATCCATCTTCTATACCGCTTATCATTTTCTTCAGAGTCACAGGGAACCTGGAGACTATCCCAGGGAGCATCGGGCACAAGGCGGGGTACACACCTGGACAGGGTGCCAATCCATCACAGGGCACATACAAATACACACTCACACACCCATTCATACACTACGGACACTTTAGACACGCCAATCAGCCTACCATGCATGTCTTTGGACTGGGGGAGGAAACTGGAGTACCCAGAGGAAGCCCCCCCGCAGCACAGGGAGAACATGCAAACCCCACACACACAGGGCCACGGTGGGAATCGAACCCCCGACCCTGGGGGTGTGAGGCGAACGTGCAAACCACTAAGCCACCATGCGCGCCAGATACAGGAGATTTGTAGACAAATGGCATTTTTAACTAGGCATGTGTCAATACCAGTACTGCTCATTCACTCATACTTAGTACACATACTAAAAAATGCTCCAATACTATGTGCCATAAGCCTAATGTACTGTATGTTGTCATGCTAATGACCAGATGATGAAATGACAACAATATGGACATATTTCTCCAGTTTCGGTGCTGTTCCAAAACTGTTTATGTACCCTCAGGTCATGGTTGTGATAAGACACAGCCAAAGAAAGATTGGTGTCAATACGCCCAAGCATTGCAGAGATATAACCTCACGTTGATTTTGGCACGCTCGCCATCGTATTCGTTGACACGTTCTACATGAACGCTTTGGTCCATCAAAAATCTCTGAACTACTTTTGCTCTTTGTTGTCTGAAGATGATCTGAGCAAAATATAGGGAAATTCGGTCTAGGAGAAGTCCAAAAATTCTAAATGATATATGTTTTGTTACGTATTTCATGATTCATGAGGACGATCAAAGCTAAGCAGACTGCAAAATGTGCTCTGTGAAAATATCAAGAAAAGGAACTACAGCATCTTCCTACAATGTAACCTGATAAAACTTCTAAAACATAGAATTCAGAACTAGGACTTCATTGCTAGCGGCACACAGCACAATGCTGCAGCACACTGGGGCTAGGTGAGAAAAAAAAACGTCTTCAGACAACACTAGGTGAGTGAAAATAAAAGTCTTGATGATCAGCCGCTGTTGGTCATTGAGAGCGAGGAATGCTGACACAGTGAAAACAATGAAACGTCCTTTACTTACAGTACGTACAGGAACACTTTTCAGAAGAGAAACAAAACCTGCTCTTACTTGATGAAAGGTAACTTTTGTAGCTAAAAAAGAAAAAGCTTCATGGCGTAGTCGACAAACACGAAAGTAAGTTCAGCAACACTACCAGTATTGATGCATACCGAAAACGTACTTGTACGAAACCTGAAAAAAAAATGCTATCTATGCATCTAACTGTCATCTAAATCTCAGTGTTTAGCATCGATGCCGTCCCTCATACGCACAGTGAACTGAAGTAGGGATATTCAAATGCCATTACTTTCCAATATGCCCTCAACCCCCGCCAGCGCAAGACGTGGTGACACTACAATCAAAAACGAAGAGGGAGAATTTAGGGGAAGCTATGAGAAGCTCAGAGGCTCTAATAAAATGTAATCCTATTATGTGGTTTCCCCTAGAGGGTGGTGATAACAAACGTTTTCCTAATAACACAACGAGGCCATTCCCAAATGGGGAGCTTCTCTTCTGGTTGCCTCCTGTGGCCACTTATTAGCTTCTCCGGGGGTCGGGGAGCAATCAAATATCACACAGACCATAACCGAGAGCTTCTCAAGTTCTGCTTCATGTTTTAGAGAACCACAATTGAACCGAAATGACCAAACTAACCAAAAATCGACTGGCACTACAGTTGTTCACTTGCTAAGCTACGTCTTCCGCTAAAGAAAATGCGATTAAATATTGAATCGGATGTTAGTCATTGACTCTGACCTCAGCGTCGGGTATTTTCTGGCAACAGAGCAATGGTTAAGCAAAACAAATGCCTTTCATCACACTTCAGTCGTGTTAATCTGCATTGTTTCTCTTGCCATATGTCTCGGGGCTCCTGGGTAGAAGGAGCGGGGCGGGGGGAAGCGGAAGTCAGATTTGGAGAAAGCAGTAGGTGGTGGTACGTCTCAGGAGGAGGCCAATCACACAGTCTCCACCCTCATCCTGCCACAGAGCCCTGGGTGGACTCAGGTGCACCATACACATGCTAATAACGCCTAAACTTGTTTGCTGATGGATTCAGTTCCTGAGTATGAAAAAAAAAATACACGCTTCTCCAACCAGCAACAAACTCAGGGACTAATAAATAAGTTTTCTGTTCACGTCAGCAGATAGCTGTGTTCTAGGTCCGGAAATCACTGACACAGTGCATCTGGTATGACTGTATCGCTAATTCAGAAATATTGAACCACAATGTGCTCCCTAAAACAATTGATAGTTTAGTCGTTGTAAATATATAGTGTGCATGAATTCCCCCATTCAAGTAATACACAGTATTTGATAGTTTAATATTTGATAGGGATAATAACTTTCGATTCTTTCACTTCTGAGTTTCTTACATGTTTTTGGTTAAATGTTGTTACATCACAGTGTTAGTGGATGCTTGATTCTGATTGGTTGTTGAGCAGTTCCGACGGTAGTTCTGGCTGTAATTCATATCACAGGTTTATGTTAATGAGCCTGTTCTCATACAGTGCTGTGAAAACGTATCTGAGTTCTTCTGTTTTTGTGCAGAGCTCCTGCTAAATAGTTTTAGATCTTCCAACAAAACACAATGTATAACAACGTATAACACTCATCACCAATGTGAAAAACTAATTGCCCCCTTAAACTTAAAATCTGGTCGTGCCACCTGATGTTCTTTTTGTGGAATTCTGTGTTTGGTTTACGCCAAACAGTTCCACTTTCCACTCATCAATCCACAAAACATTCTCCCAAAAAGGTTTGAGGATCATCAAGGTGTGTTTGGGCAAAATTCAGATGATCCTTAATGTTCTTCTGGGTTAGCAGTGTTTTCACCTCACCACTCTTCCATGGATGCCATTTTCCCCCCAGTGTCTTTCTGATAGTGGAGTCATGAACCGTGATCTTTACTGATACAAGATAGATCTGTAGGTCCTTTGATGTTGTCCTTGGCTCGTTTGAGACTCGGATGAGTCATTGCTGTGCTCTTGAAGGTTCACTACTGTGCTGAGTTTTTCCATTTGGAGATAACGGCTTTCACTGTCGTCCTTTGGAGTCCCTGAGGCTTTGAAATAGCTTTATAACCCTTCCCAGACGTACTGATGTATTTCAATCACCTTCTTCCTCATCATTTCTGGAATTTTGGCATAGTGTGTTACTGATTTACAACTTTTAACCAACTTTATACTGCTGAAAAAGTTCTATTTAAGTGTTGATTTGATTGAACAGGGTTTGCAGTAATCAGGTCTGGTTGTGTCTAGTCCAGCTGAACCCCATTATGAAAGCAGTTTCATAGATTTGGGGAATTAGTAACTACGGGGGGCAAATACATTTTCACACCGGCCCAGTTGGTATTGGATAACTTTTTTTCTTCAATAAATAACATTATCATTTAAAAACGGCCTTTGTTTGATCTTTTGCTTTAATTTCTGAAACATTTGAATATGAGATATACACAACAACAGAAGAAATACCTTTTCACAGCACTATGCATTATCGTTTCTATAGTAACAATTTACACAGGGTCTCGGATGGCAGATGCTCCACATAGACACAAGAGGTTTTCCGCAAAGCGAGGTTTATTTATCATTTTTTTGGAAGGAGTCCCCAGTGTCAGAGGTAAAGCTGTTACTTTAAATGCAAACTGCTGGATTAAACACTTCAGGACGTTTCATCGGGCCACATCACACCATCGCATCATCGATTCGTTTCCTATAACAGCATGCTCTGACGTGTTTTATTCCTTACTTGCAGTATTTGTTCAAAACGTCTGGGACTCTTCCAGGTTCTGGTCTCTGATCAATAACTTTTTCCCGGTTGCTGTGTTCTCATAGGATACACTCAAATATTTACCAGCGTAGCAGGATGAGAGGATCCCAGTGTCATTCTCTTCACATTGACTTGTCATTTCTTGGAATTACTGAGTGAGTGAGTGAGGGAGTAAGTGAAGAAACACTACCATGTCTCACAATAATAAATGTGTGTGTGTGTGTGTGAGTGTGTAACCTTTCATTAGTGCTCATATTTGTTTGTGTGTATCAATCTTTCAGGATTGTCTCATGGCACTGCCTGCACGATGTTTGTGTTTGTGTGTGTGTGTGTGTGTGTGTGTGCATATGAGAGTGCGAGAGTGTCGTGTTCCTTCCTGTTCCTGTAGCATGAGGCGAGCCCAGAGTGGGCGACTCAAGGCGCTTTGGAGAATCAAACAATTTCACGCTGCTACTGGAGGAGGAAATGAACTGAGCCCAGAGCAATAATAAAATTATACAAATGTTATTACAGCCTCGCCTGCTACTGTCCTACTTTAATTCAAATGTGAGGACTCGAGGCGGCCCTGGTGGCACCGACCTTCCTGAATAAATCAACATTAGCTTACGTCTAAATTATTAAGGAAGTCGGAGACTTTCTTGTTTATAGAATGAATTATTAAACCGGTGTTTAACGACGCTATTTCTCCACCATTCCCTCAAATATTAATTGCTAATGATTTCTACGGTCTGCGTTTTTTTTTTTTTTTTATGTCTGTGCTGTTTTCCTTCTCAAGCCATCACCGACTCCTCAGAACGCCGCATACAACAAAACCGTGGCATTTCCGTGCTGTTGTGCGGCTCAGAAACGCAGAAGCTGAAGATGAAGCCGTGAAGATTTTTTACCGCTCTATTTTTGTTTTCAGACCCAGCGAGCAGGTGCAAATGACTTTCCGTGGCCGTATAATTCAAACAGCCAAATCTTTATAGCCTAAAAAGAAGAGCTCGAACAATTCATTTCTCGGGCACTGTATAAATAATGACAAGCAGCAGCGACAAAACAAATGACGTAAGATTGGGAACGTGAAGGTGAAGTAATGAAACATCGAGACGCTCGTGATGGGATAATAAATGCACCTGGAGGAAAAGCGGGTCATATTTTTCTACAGAATATTTAGAGTAAAAAAATGTGGTTTCTATTTG
This sequence comes from Ictalurus furcatus, assembly GCF_023375685.1. Taxonomy (NCBI): domain Eukaryota; kingdom Metazoa; phylum Chordata; class Actinopteri; order Siluriformes; family Ictaluridae; genus Ictalurus; species Ictalurus furcatus. The sequence continues at coordinate 29,123,098 of NC_071261.1, forward strand.
AATTGTATTCTAATGAAGCAATGTTCTACTGTATTCTACTCTATTCCATTCCATAGAAGTTCTATTCTATTCGATTTGATTCGATTCCATTCTAATGAAGCATTGTTGGATTCTATACAGTTCGGTTCTATTCTAATGAAGGATTATTTGGGGGTATATTAATGCAGCATTATTAAATCTATTCCATTCTATTACAATAATTTTTTTTCTATTGTATTCTATTGTATTCTATTCTATTCTACTCTATTCTATTCTTTTCTACTGGAGTTCATTCTATCATACCTGATTCCATTTCTACTTCTTCTAATGAAGAATTGTCTCACACTATTCTATTCTATTCTATTCTATTCTATTCTATTCTTTTCTACTGGAGTTCATTCTATCATACCTGATTTCATTTCTACTTCTTCTAATGAAGAATTGTCTCACGCTATTCTATTCTATTCTATTCTATTCTACTCTTTTCTAATAGAATTCATTCTATCATACCTGATTCCGTTTCTACTTCTTCTAATGAAGAATTGTCTCACGCTATTCTATTCTATTCTATTCTATTCTATTCTATTCTATTCTATTGGAGTTCATTCTATTATACCCGATTCCATTTCTACTTCTAATGAAGAATTGTCTCACACTATTCTATTCTATTCTATTCTATTCTATTCTTTTCTACTGGAATTCATTCTATCATACCTGATTCCATTTCTACTTCTTCTAATGAAGAATTGTCTCACGCTATTCTATTCTATTCTGCTCTATTCCTTTAAATGCAATGAAGCATGAAGCATTATTCTATTATACTCTATTATATTCAAACGAAGTATCATTCTATTCCCCTCTATTCTAATGTAGAATTGTTTTATTGGGTTTTGTATTCCATTCTATTCAAGCATTATTCTCTTCTCTTCTATTCCAGTCTACTCTGTTATATTCTATCTCCATTCCATTCTGATGAAGTAATATTCTATTGGTTTTCAATTCTACTTCCTTCTATTCTACGTAACATCATTCTCTTCTATTGTACTGTGTTCCATTCTATTGTATTTTAAACAATGATCCTATTCTATTCTGTTCGGTTCTATTCTATTATACTCTAATGAAGAATTTTAAATTCTACTCTACTCTGTTCTGTTGTGCTCTATTCTACTCTCTTCCATTCTGCTCTAATAAACGATTATTCAGTTCTATTCTGTTCTTTGCTTAGTTGTCAGTTTCTAAAGAGGTTCTACTTGAAATCTTTCCTGAAGGGGAAACACTCCGTTGTAGGGCTCTGCGAAGAACCTTTAAACTTCAAACTGAATAAAATTTTCAATTTGGAACTGTTTGAAACTGAATAAAATTTGATGTGGAACGAGTTCTTTTTTTTTTCCCCTCCAACAGTGTGTTCTGTTTGACTCACTCGGTGGCATGCTTTTGCTCTTGCTACTTTCTTTGATTGTCACTGGAACAGCGGTGGCATGTTTGAAGTCAGGTCTGTGATCATTCTGAATTCTCTTTGAGTGTGCGCTTGTCAGACGTCCTACACGCCTTGCAGACTCAAATACACACACGGCGAACAAAACATTACAGTGAAAAAAAAAAAAGTTTCTGCAAAGAATGAGCAGAAACCTGGTCCTCAATATACATTTCAACATTTATATCATTTCCAGCCATCTTTATTAAATTTGGATGCGTGGTTGGATTTGGCATGCGCTTTAAAAAATACAAGTTCTTCGCTTCTAATAACAGATCTACTCGCAAAGCTTTCTGAAAGACAAACAGTTCTAGTTCAAATTGGAAAGAGGCTGAAGAACCATTACGACCTTTAGATTCGACCGTGTTTAAGACGGTAACGTTAAAAGGTTAAGGACAGCAGTCAGGATTACAATTACTATGTTACTGTCCTTACGTCTTGTTTTTAAATATCCACATTTGCTTCTTACAATTCAAAAGGAAAAACTCAACATCCTCCTCAGTAAATTTGCAAACATCGCTACATATCTCTACGATCATATATGTGTAAAGTCGTACAGTGACGCTTTAGCATTTAAATCTGAAACGCTAACAAACAACTAGCAATTAGTATTCAGCTAGACTGTACAGCATGATCAGTGTTATTAGCATACTAGCTAACATTTGAGCGATGCGGAATGAAGCAGTTCTAAGCAGTTAGAGCAGTTCCTTGGTTCCTCTGGGAATCTTTTCCTTTTTGGGAATTTTTCATGCATGTTCTTTTACGTTCGTCCTTCACGTCGGAATGTTTACACTTTCCTGCTTTAATTTGAAGCTGAATTCTTTAGCTTTTACCAGAAGATTTGTTTTAAATGAGTAATTGCACTCTCACCTGAGTACTTTCATCACCTCTGGCTGGTTCATGAGTTCATCTGAACCCACACCCTTCCTGGTTATTAGAACCTTAAACACTGCACTCATACACTCCTTTAAACTTACTTCTGCTGTTCATTTATTTTCCTAGTCGTGCTAATGGTGGATCGCATGATTAGTGGGTCCTGCTGAAATGTGTGGCACAGCGAGAAGTCTGCTTCGTCCTTGTTTGATAAATGTGCCGTAAGGTTAAAGCCCCACTCCGTCCCCACACCCCCGGTGTTGTATCCACAATGAGGAATATTGACACTTCTCAGATTGATATCCTCATTTACAAGCCTAATAAAGATGATTGACTTGAGGTGGAGTAAGAATCAGGTTTCAGGGACTGAGAGTTGAGAGGGTAGAGGGCTGCTATGCATTGTGGGTCATTTATACGTAGAAAAGGCACGATGTGAAAGAAAGAGACTTAGCAGGAGGTCTGTGACACTGATGTAATAGAAGAATGAAGGATATTCATGGTGGCAGATATTAGTTTAAAACCCTGCAGCGTCCTCTGTTGGACAACGCTAAACTCACACACACACAAAAAATGCACACGACCACACATTGACCCAGTGTTAGCAGCATGTGGTCTACACCGCCACCTGGTGGTTTATTCTAGCTTTGTTTGTGATTTTTCATGAAAATCTCTTTCTCATTGATCAAGGATAATTGAAAACCCTCGTGGCGAGCGGCATCTTTTCCACAGCAGTACACTGTAGCTGTACTGCTGTACTGCGACGCCAGCAAAATGAATAAACCTGGGCAGGTCATTGGGACCAACGTGGACTTCCTGGAATGAGTTGTGCATGAGAGGATACTGTCTAAAGTGCTGCTCATCATAGGCAATGTTTCCAATTCCATCAACACAACATTTTAAGATCCAGAATAACCCAGCCACGGTGTAGCCAAGTCATCTACCCTGTGTCAAACACGGTATGACAGAATAATGCAACATTCCCATATTCCTGTAGTGTCGGTAACTTTTTTTGTAGCCAGAGACACCTTGACCTGTAAAACGAATTCCTTGAAACCCCTCAGCACTGACTTATTTCAGGAACATTATTTAGTAATAGTAATATTAGTAGTAGTAATAATATTTTGTCTATTTATTGAAGCCATAGCTCTGTTTATTCCTGAACTGTCCCTTGACAAAGCACCTTAGGTCCAATTTGACATAGGCCTAAACTTGTTCAAATTCAGCCAAACAGGCTAATAAGTATAAGAACTAAATAGTAATAATGGTGGATTGTGAACCACCGCTCTAATGCACTGTATATATTTACTTAATTGACTCATCTCTGCTATCTTCATCCATCCATCCATCCATCCATATTCTGTACCACTTATCTTACACAGGGTTGCAGGAAGCCTGGAGCCTATCCCAGAGGACTCGGGGCACAAGGGGTGGGATCACCGTAGATGGTGTACCAACCACACCCATTCAAACACTACAGACAATTTAGATAGTCCAATCAGCCTACAATGCATGTCTTTGGACTGGTGGAGGAAATCGGAGTAGCCGGAGGAAACCCCCGAGGCACGGGGAAAACATGCAAACTCCGTGGACACAGGGCAGATGCAGGAATCGAACCCCCAGCCCTGGAGGTGTGAGGCAAACATGCGAATCTCTAACCTAACGTAGAATCGTTCACTTACCTACAGAGTGTAATCGACAGCAGTGCTGGCGGTGGAATAGATATAGAAGTCGGAATAAGGAACGCAAGAACAGCATTCAACATGATGGAACCCATCTTGGAGGAGGGAAAGATATCTTTAAAATCCAAATGATGTCTTTTTAACTTCAGTGTCAACTCTATGCAGCTACGACCTGGAAGACAACAAAGGGCCTCTCGAGCAAACTCCAAATTTACATCAAAAAGATACTAAAAATGGGCAAAAAAAAATCTCCAATGTGGAGATCAAACCTGTGGAGATAGCTCGGTCGTAATCTAAGGAAGAAAGTTAGCCGCATCACCAGTTAAGCAGTGAGCTGGATCCCACAAATACTACCGTTTTTTAAACTGTATTTACTGCCTGATAGTATGTGTCCTTGTAATTTGATGTGCCTTGTACTTCTCTGACAAACCAAAATCCAAAGCAGATTGATGGACCACAAGGAGACTTACAACATATCTCACTGCCAATATCCCAATGCTGCAATGCAACTAAAAATAACAACACGTCTATTTTTGGGACGTTCACCAGCACACAATGTGACATCCACTCACAGTCGAGAGAGCTGTTTGAATTCTCTTGTTTTTCTTTCTTAAACCGAGCATTATTTCAGCTTTATTACTGATAGTGATTCAATCTGATCTGGACTTCCGAAATTTTGCACATGAAAATACCAATTCCATTAAACTCCCAACTCACTTCTTTATCTCATTTCTTCCATCTCATTTCTCATTTTCTCAATGCTCAGAGGGGGTGAAGATCAGAGGACATTGAGACAATGTTAATTCCTTTTGCCAGATCCACCCCCCCCCCAAAAAAAAAACATTTTCTTGGGGTTTGCCACTGTTCTGTAAAGAAACGACATCTTCTCTTGATATAATCATAAGACATTTTAATTCAGTTTGAGACAAATTTAAGCCAAAATTATACAATGATGATAATAAACCTCTGATTATCATAGAAATGCAGTTCGATAGCTTATAGAGCTGTGAGACGGAAGTGTGTAATAGTCTGTGCAACATTATATTCCACAGAAGCAGGTTTTAACACTGTATACTAACCGCTTATCTGTATTTGGTCCTGCAGTCCATAAACCTTAAACATAATGAAATCTACCATGGCTATGATGGCTGATCTTAAATCATTTCTCAACAACAAAGCATTTAAAGGAGTAATGTAGATGCAAAAAAAAAAAAGAAAAAAGAAAAAAGAAAAACATTTCCAGGGGACTTTGGTACTCATAACATTCATATTGCAGTCATACGACAAAGAAATTATGGAATTAATACATGAATAAATGTGTCTATGAGTTATGACAAAAGAGAAATTATATATTGTCCCATTTTGTTCATCCACTCTGTCTACATTTCCTGTATTGAAGGTGTTTTTATGTAGCGTGTCCTCCAGTAATATTGGCACCCTTGGCAAATATGAGCAAAGAAGGCTGTGAGAATTTGTCTTTATTGTTTAAGCTTTTGATCTTTTGTTTTAAAAAAAATCACAAAAATACTCTGCTCTCATGGACATCAAACAATTGCAAACACAACACAGGTTTATCACAAAATATATATTTTTTTAAAAATAGATGTGCAACAATTATTGGCATCCTTTTAGTCAATACTTTGTGCTACGTCCCTTTGCCAAGATAACAGCTCTGAGTCTTCTCCTATAATGCCTGATGAGGTTGGAGAATACATGGCAAGGGGTCTAAAGTTCCAGAAGAGTCTGGCAAACTGAAGACGCTCGAGTTTGTTTTTGGATGAGAGTAGAGGCTTTATTCTTGAAACCCTTCCAAACAACTTGTGGTGATGTAGGTGACTTCAGATTGTAGTTTTGGAGACTTTCTGACCCCAAGACGCAACTAACTTCTGCGATTCTCCAGCTGTGATCCTTGGAGATTTTTTATTCACTCGAACCGTCCTCTTCACTGTGTGTTGAGACGATATAGACACACGTCCAATTCCAGGTTGATTCATAACATTTCCAGTGGACTGGAACTTCTTAATTATTGCCCTGATGGTGGAAATGTGCATCTTCAATGCTTGCGCTATTTTCTTATAGCCACGCCCCATTTTGTGAAGCTCAACAACCTTTTGCCGCACATCACAGCTATATTCCTTGGTCTTCCCCATTGTTATGAATGACTAAGGGAATTTGGCTTGTGTGTTACCTCATATTTATACCCCTGTGAAACAGGAAGTCATGGTTGAACAATTTCCTGTTCCTAGTCACCCAGCTGTACTAAAAAAATATAAAATATCAATGGGAATATCCTCCAAATATATTTTTTTTTCATATGAATTCGTAGGGGTGCAAATAATTGTTGCACACCTATATTCAACAAAGATATTTTTTGATAAACCTGTGCTTTGCTTGCAATTGTTTGATATTCAACAGAGCAGAGTATTTTTGTGAATTTAAAGATCAAAAAGTTAAACAATAAAGACAATTTTTCACAGCCATCTTTGCTCATATTTACCAACGGTGCCAATATTAGTAGAGGGCACTGTATCTGAAATATATTCTAATCTATATACTTTCAAATAATCACATAATTTGTTGTTTAAATTTAAGTTAATATTACATTGAGAACAAAAATTGAAAGCTAATGCTGCTCCAGGGCAACGTGAGACAAATCCAGAGTGATAAAAGAATCAACATACAGTATTAGCTGCCAAGTCATTCAGTGCTAATAATTCATTCAATACTTATTAGAAATCAGTCAATCTTGCGAGTTCCCATACTGCGCATTCTATTGGTTATTTATGACAGATTATGGAGGTTAGCATTCATCATTTTAGCCAACAATTCCAGCTAGCTTCCACTGCTAGCTTTCACTGACACAAGTGTTGAGAGCTTGGGTCAGTGAAAGTGGGGCATGGTACATTGACTATATAGATTTTTGCAACCGGTTGTTTGAGAAGCAAAAACAAAAAAGAAAAATATATATTTTGAGGTGACTGCTTGGCAAAATACAGTCTAGATCTAAAATTCGATGCTAACAGCAATAAACTGAGGCTTTTCAACATGATGATCCTACTGAGCTGCCGTAGTCCCTGACTCCATACGTTATCATTATTATTATTTCAGTTAATGCAGTGTGCTGTAATTTTCTTAATAAGCACAGAACCAGCTTTCTATACACGTTGTGAATTTAATCCAATTAGGTCGGGGTGAGAGCTGGATTAGTGGGATTTTTAAAGTATGAAGATGATTGGATGAAGAGTGTGGGGAATATTATCAGTCAGACATGGCTGTGATGGTGGACAAGCAAGCATAACGTTCATTAACACGAACATACAGCGTTCATTCGTTCAACCCTGACTGCCTGGTCAGGATTGAGGTGGTTTAAATTAGGCTGCTAGTTTGTTTTTATTTTGGGAAACAGAATGAATCAAATTTGTTAGAATATATTGCAGGCAGATAAATAAAAATAATAACTGTGTGAGAGGGATTTTAAAAAAAAAGGTCTTGAGATGAGACCAGTCATGAGTGATGTAGCTGAGGGTGAGGAACTGTTAGAATTCACAGGACATGCTGACAGTCCTGGCATTTTTAAGTTTTATTGAGGGTTTTGAGGAGCAGATTGGTAAGGTTCAATAAAATAAAATAAAAAAATAAATAAATAAAAACTGTCCTATTTAGGCAACGCCCACTTTGGGTTTAAATCGGAATACAGACACAAATATTTGAAGAATTAAACAGACACAAATTGTGGCATTGTGTTACGCCCCTAGAAGAAACTTGCAGAGTTCTTGTGTTGAACTGAACACAAGTAGGACACATGTCAGCTCAAATACACTTTGCTGGATGTGCTGGAAGGACGTGTTCTCCTGGGGACAAGCCAAAAGCCAAAAATGCTGTGTTAATAATGAAGATAAATTTAGCATATACAATATATTTAGATAAAGTGGTTCCAGCGAGCTTTTAGTGATCATCAACCAGCATGATTTCATTCATTGTTAGCCACATTAGCATTGGATAAAGTTCAGAATCCCTTGGCATACTGATGATGGAGACATGTTACACATTGGTCTCCTTCACCAGCATGACTGCTAGTCATACAGAGGACAACCCGTCACCCGGGACATCCAGTAAAGCCTCCTTTTTCTCCCCTTTCTCCATATCTGAAGAAGAACCGGGGCTGATCGTAATATCATCTGGCTCTCCAGCATGCTGGCTGTTGGAACACTCCACCTCTTTGTATTTTCCGGATGAATCTTTGATGAACATCTCTTTGCAGCATTTCTTCAGTTCAGTGTCTGGACAGTACAGGTACTCGTACATTGCAGCTGCCAGAATGCCACCTAGAATGGGCCCGACCCAATACACCTACAAGAAAGGTAGAACAAGCATTACATTTGCTAGCTTTGTAAAGTACACAGGGTTAAATCTAGCACCTCAATGGGTTCTTCAGTTTGTCCAAAAATAGAACTTGTTTACCCAACCAAAAGCAGGATCCACCCAAAGAACCCATGAGAAACAGTTTACCTAAGAGTGTACAATACTGAACTAGAACCATTAACCATCCAAAGAACCTTACCAACACATAAACCATTGGGTCTTCAGCTTATCCATCTGGAGGAACCTTAAAAGGTTCTTTGTCTGATGCCCCCTTTAGGAAGCTAAAAACCCATACCTCACCTAAAGAACCACTGAGGAGCCTTTTTATTATAAAGGTCTATGAAAATGTATCTCCAAAATTTAAATCCCCCCAAAAAGCTTAAATCTACGTAGAGCTCTATAGAATAATTCAGTTTGTCCTTCTGGCAGAACACTCTAAGGTTCTTTGTGAAACTCTACAGCATAAGCTCTTTAGCAAGTTAAGAACTTTTAACAATACAAAAGAATCCTTAAGAAACATATTTTCTAAAACTAATTTAAATGTTTATCCATATTTTAACAAGCTGTGGTACAGTAGGTGATTCCCTGTACTACTGTCACATGGCTCCACCCCTCATCCTGAAACAATCAATGCTCTTAGAAAAGAAATGGTTAAATCTAGAACACTAAAGGGTTCTTTGTCATGAGTCTCAAGGGGAACCCCTAAAGCATATATGTGAACCCTACAGCAGTGGGGATTTAAAGATGGTTCCAAGTAGAAATCCTTTATGAAACAAAGAACCCTTAACTATCCAGAAGACTTTTGGAGCTCTTGTTTCTAAGACAGCATGTTCATATTTCCACTATACACATAAAAGTTTGGTACCATTGTTTACTCGTCTTTGTTTTGGCTTCTGTTCTAGTCTTGTCTCCTCCCCTGTCCTGTCATTGGTTTGTTGTCTGATTGTTTTCACCTGTTCTGTGTTTAACTCTAATTAGTGCATCTAATACCCTGCTGTGTCAATGATTATTTTTACATGGACAGCAATAATCTAATTATTGACCTTATTCTGAATAAGACGTATATTATTCTGATTAAGGTGTTTACATGAGTCACTTTTAGAATATTTCATTTATGTTCCTGTTTTACGTGTTATAGAACATAGATCGATTAACGGCACGCGCCACGCCGTCTGACGTTCCCTCCAGAATTTCACGTATCGACATACAGTTGGTCTTTGTTATGGGACCGTATACAGTTTTGGGTGTTTCATGTTTAATTTTACGAAAGCTTCAATTGCGGTTAATTATTTGTCGTGCTGTACGTGCAAATAGACGACTGCTTGAAGCCGTGGGCTGCGTCCCAAACCGTGTACTTACATACTATGTAGTAGCTGATATACGGTTTGGGACGCAGCCGTGCTCTCGTTTGCCGTCAAACGGTTGAGCGCTGCCGTGTGTGTACGTGTCCTGTCGCAAAATGCGGTGAGAACTCCCACACGACGTTAATAGTGTGATTAAGGCGTGTACATGTCTGTAACGCACGTCGATAATGCGACTAATTTAGGAATTACTCTACATGTCTTAATTTGATTTGTGTTTACTTCAAGTATGACTTTAATCGGATTAAGGTAATTAAAAGTTGCTGTTTACATGCTAGGGTCTTAATCAGAGTATCGTCTTAATAGGGTTAATATCGGATTATTGTTGTCCATGTAAACGTACTGAATGTCTCATTGAGAAGTCTTATCATGCTTATTCTGGGTTGCATAGCACTTCATGGATTTGACCCTAGTTCCCATTCCTCAATTTTTTTTTCTGAGCACATTCTGCACACAGTGTTTGATACAGTCTTATGTAACAGGCTGGGCCCAAGTCATGTTGCTGAGTCATTGGGAACATATGGGTAATGTGACACCATTCTTAATTATAGCAGCACACATACTGTAGTAATCTATTTCTTACACTCAGGTTGCCTCTGACCACAGCAACAGATCACTACATTATTAGGATGGGTAGTATTGTCCAGGTATGTATAGCTAACTTTGTAGTTATTGGCCAAATAGAATGAAACAAGCAGTGCTTGGATTAGCACCTGATTAGCCAGGGAGGCTAGCAATGGATAATCCACAGCCCCACTGTCAGGGTGAAAATGGGGAAGGTTGTCCTATGATTGGGATCAAAGGGATCCAATGGCTTGTGGGAAAATAATAAAAAAAAAAAGCCTGCTTGTTAAAAGAAAATGTAGGTCTTATCCAAGTCATTGGAAGTTACTCCTTAATCAATGATCTGAGTGTTTAAAATAAACTATAAACTCAGTCTTTTCCTAGGCATTTCAAACTATTCTTACATCAACAAATTAGTATGTTGTTTGGTGTGTCAGTGTTGTCATAACTGGCTGTGCAGAATGAGATGACAGAAAGTTAGATTGCTACTAACATGAATTAACAATAGCCACCATAGATTCTGGGAGTTGGGGCTTCATGTCCATGGGCATGGATGGGAAATGGGATCAAAGAACAACAAATACTTTACAACCACTAGAGCCCAATATGTACAGACAAGTAACAAATTAAGGGGGTTGGGGGGGTAGCTCTTCTATGCTGTGGGAGGCATTCATTAATTTTTTTTCTGTAATGGTTAGGGTCCACTTGTCTTGTTAAAGGGAAGTGTTACTGGCAATCAATACAACGTTCTTTTGACTGATCACCTTTATCTTATGATAAAGTCCTGATGGTAGTGGTCTCTTCCTTGATGATCCCACCTCCATCCAGAGGCTCAGTGAATGTTTTGATTGTAAATCATTGCAAATCATATGCAGTCACCAGATCTCAACCCACATGAACACCTATGGAGACCTTGGAACAACAGTGCTCCACAGCCATCATCAGAACACCATCAAAGTAAAGAAGGGTGTTCATTGCTCCAGAACTGTTCCAGAGACTATATTTGTAGAGTATATAACAAGGTGCACTGAAGCTGCTCTAGTGGTATCTGGTGCCCTGATATCTTAAGACACTTTATATTGTTTTCTTCCTTTAACCAGTCATCAGTATGTACCAATAAGGGGCAGAGAAATGTAGAATACCCGGTTCGCGGTTCACTTTCCCAGTGGTCTTGTGAGAAGTTTTTTGAAATTCTGCTTGGCTAGTTCTGACTCTGCTTTATGTAAAAACCCAAACATTAAGCTCTTGGACTGAGGTCATGGCCTATGGCTATGGTCCCAGAGCTGCAAGGGTGTGCTACTATGTCCCAGTGCTAATTATCTCATATGATATTTACCACACCCTTGATGAGTTGAACCAGCTGTGCTGGTGTAATGGAAAAAAACAACAACAAAAAAAACTACCTGTAATTTTAAGCTATCGATGGATTGCCACTGGTATCATATCAGCCCTCCAGTATAGGTTAAAAAAAGAAAGATGTCCCCATGATCAATAAATTCCAAACAAGATTTAATGCTTAGTTACTCCATTCATGGTATAGACAACTGAACAGTATTTGGCACGTATCCTTCCCCAGTTATGTGGTGAAACTGTACAGAACTAGACTGATGGCTGAGCTTGGGTTCAAACAAAATGAGCTGTAATGCTGCCATTCTCCAAGTATTGAACTGATCACCCCAAGCTCAGCCATCAGCCACCCCAAGCTCAGCCATATTGGTTTCAGGAGTATTGGCAAGAATCTGTCAACATTTCATTTGTCATTTCAAGTAACCTGGTATCAGTAGCGACATTTTGATTGGCTTATCAACCTTATATAAAGGTAGCCATGCTCTGGAGCACCGAGAGATCAAATTAATTGTTCCTGGCAGGAGGACGTGGATATGTGACCTTACTGGATTACACTTAGTGGTACCTTCTCTGCATTCCCATATGGCATAATAATGCTCCTGGCTAAATTCTGAGGTAGTACATGGGTTCAACTTTAGCATGCTATAACAAGTGGCAAAATTGTGGTTGTAAAATTACTACAAATGTATAGTTAATGAATGATTTCAGAATATATGCAATGCTGTATCTCAGAGTACCAAGTAGTGATCAAGCAAGATGGCTGCTGTTTTGTTTTTGTTTTTTTTTTCTTACCCAGTGGCTTTCCCAGCTTAACATGATGACTGCAGGTCCAAAAGAGCGAGCAGGGTTCATGCTGGCTCCGGTGTAAGGGATCTGCAACAGGACACAACTTGAGATATGGGTGTGGCTTCATGGTACAAGTCATTAGCATTCCAGACATGCAAGACCCTGGTATTTCTGTTCATTGTTTACATTCTAATGGGAAATTATAGAAACAAGATCTCCTTTCCAATCCGTACTCTTATCGAGGAGCGCTGATACAGTGCTGTACAGAATAAAAAAAGCCTAATTATAAAATTATAAAATGTATTTTATTGTTTTTCTTGCATTGTAGACATATTCATGACACCTCGTTTCAGTGTTTCCATACTCAAGCTGCAGCTTTGCTGGTATAAACTCCCTGATGAGCTTGTGGAATGAAATAAACTCATTTACAGAATCAAATGAGCTGGCTAACTGTATTTCCCGGTAGACAATGCTGCTTAACACCTTTCTCTTAAGTGTCTAAATTGGCAAACTCAGTCTAAATCTTAATTTGTTCGAACATTTCAAAGGAAAAGCCAAGAAACACCAAGGGGAAGAACAAACAAAGTGATGTGTTTGATAGTGCTGTATCTGGGCAGGGCTCTGAGGAAACTCCATAGAGAATTGACTTTTGGGAGTCAGTTGCTATGGTCGCACCAACTGTTCAGGTAACACCGAGAGACGTCAGAGGTCTCCGAATGAGAATTGTTTTTAAAGATTTTGGAGCAGTTTAATACTGTAACAGATCTACTTTTAGTTAATCTACTAAATCTACTTAATTTATAATAGCAGACAACCCTTTGCCTTTGGATCTGTCCGCAAAGGCAACATAACAAACAAAGTATCTTGTATCCAGATACTGTAATAAAGATATGTTATGTGTTGTGTGATGAAGGCTTAGATCCAAGATGTGCAGAAGGACTGATCTCAAAATTTCTTAGAATTTTTAAAAAGGAAGCTGCTGGGGTTTTTGTCCCCACTGCTTTACCAAACCTTACAGCACTCAATACTGGTTGATGAGATGGATCAGCACCGAAAATTCCCACTGGAGTCGTATGTTGACTAACCGCAAAAAGATGGCCGATGACTACGGCAATACCGATGGCGAGGCTGGCTGAACCTTTGAGGTCATTTCGTTTGTTGTCGCAGGTGGCGAACACGGTGAAGACAAGTTCAAACGTGATCAGGAGCTCCACAACCAGGGCGTGACCCACTGAGATACTTGATTTCACCTGATCAAAGACAGAGAACAGGTTTGCAGGTACATAGTACGTAATCCAGTTCAGATCAGCTGATTGACCAAATCCATACATTCACTATGAGTCTTAAACCAGTGTTTCTCAAATCAAAATCATGATGTGTACATCACCCTACGTTCACACTATCAAGTAACAAGTCGCCCATGCTTGTAGTTTGTCTCTTGTAGGAACTAACATGGAGAACTGAAGAAACTTCGGACCTCACATGTCATAGGATTGGTCTGAGGATTCAATCGAGCCAGTTATTTGGATTTGTCACTTTATCGGCTATTACTGAATTGGCATAGAATTCTCAGTTCGAATTATGTTTGATCAGTGGTTGCCTGTTGCTTGCTAGTGTGATCGCAGGGTAAGAATTGTCTTGTATTTCCAGATCTGGGTCATAGAATCATTTAAGGCATACAGACAGTGGCTAATATAAAAAAGTTCAGTCTAAATAATACTAAACCACGTTGAAAAAGTCTGAGCATAAAGCACATCTTACTGTTGTAACACCTAAACTGCCTTGAACAGCACTTGGTGTAACCAGGAAGAGAATTCCTGCCCCGGTGATGGCGCCCAAACACTGTGCAAGTACGTAAAACAAGGCCTTGGCGAGACTGAGCTTTCTCGTGACTAGCATGGCAGCAGTGACCGCCGGGTTTATGTGGCCTCCACTGATATGAGCGAAACACTGCACCATGGTAGCGATGCTCAACCCGAAACAGAGCGAGATGAGCACCAGGTCAGCAGGTGGCGGATTCTCTTTGTCCGGTGCCCAGTTGATGGTTGAGCCAAGACTAATAAGTACAAAGATTAACGTGGCTAAGAATTCACCAGAGACCGCACGCCAGAATGCCTTCGTCCAAACGCCTTTAAAAGCTGCCATGATGCTCTCACATCTGCACAATTGTAGGCACCTGGAGGGGAAAAAAAAAAAAACAAGCCACCATTCAGTTCATACACCAATGTTCAGCCATTCAGCACTGCTACTACCTGGTGAGATTGGGTTTCTCATCCTGAGGCTTGATTCTAATCAAACCGTTTCAGCTCATTAATCATGCGTTGTTAAAAGTGAACTCAAACTGAAATAGTTTTGCTGTGTTCTAATTGCTTTGTCCCTACTTGGGTTGTCCTGGTGTCTATCTTCCTTTCGCTCATATAAACAATACAGATTTTCAATACTGCACTGCTATATTTTACATTGCGCCCTTGATCTCTAAAACTTTTAAGATAGCTTGTGTTTTCATTTAATACACGGACCTAGCTAAGGGGTGGCCAGTGATACCCTAGCATGAAGCATGGGCACCCTAGTAAAACATTATTATTATTATTATTATTATTACTATTATTGGTGTTGTTGTTGTTGTCGATCCAGTTACCAATGTCATACTATGTGAAACTGAGTGATTTGGTAAATCTCACCATGATTGGCTGAAGAATAAAGTAACGCCCACTACACCTCTGGGAAATTTGAAATATGAACGCTCTTTTCATCAATTGTCCAATGAGGAATGTCCACAATTGTAATGTCATGCAAGCACAAGTGAGTTTAGCTAGCTACCACAGAAGCAAACTATTCCCTGTTCTTACTGAACACAACAAACAAACAGATGAGAATACATTGTTCAGATTATTATTATTATTATTATTATTATTATTATTATTATTATTTAACGTTGTCGATATCCACTATTTGGCAGCATAGCATTGGATTTCTTCAGTGTGTTATTTGCTACAGATAGATAAAGATACTGAATCAAGGGTCAGTGTTACAGTATATGATAAGATGTAGCCTAATATTGTTAGCTATGATATTTTGTGCCGTTTATGTCCAGTAGAAATTCTACCCAGGCCCTACACAGATTTTCTATGGATGCAGATGAGTATTTTGCTTCTGCCTAGATCACCAGTGCCACCCCTGTAAACAACCATAAAAGATTATAATGGTACACATGAACTATTAACGACTAATCACAATTATTTTACCTTTAGTAAGCATAAAGCCCAAACCCTTAAAATCTTGTTCTTACATATCTTAACATAGTTTAATTCTCAATCTTTACACAACCACACTACATCTCCTGACACAATCACACGTTTGTGATAAAGTATATAATCTCTTCAGCCTAAGAAAATATTGTCCTTTATGGCATTGTACATGATAACACACGTCTCCCCGTACCTGAATACATATATAAGTCTTATCTCTAAAAGAAAAACACAAATGTTAGCATTGTAGTTTCAGCTCCTTCTTTCTGACTTCACAGAGCTTCAGTCCAGTGGACAAATTATTATCATTTTTAATTCTTCCTGCATTTTCCATAGTCTAATTGTTTGTAATTAAAGCATGTAAGAAGCTTGGAGAACCTGATCATTTTAACTACCATAGTCATAAACATGTGCTTGTTGTTATTATTATTATTATTATTATTATTATTATTATTATTATTATTATTATTATTATTTAGCTTTTCAATTAGGTAAATTAAATTTTAAATAATAATAATAATGATAATTAGGTAGATTATGTCATAATAAACATGCTAAGAGTTGCTGTTAAGTGACCAGCTCAACAGTAGGCAGATTTTTTAATGCAAAGCTCATTTAAATGCTGCATTCGGCTATTCAGTAGCGTGATAATAATAATAATAATAATAATAATAATAATAATAATAATAATAAACACTCACGTACGAACAGCGGGTGTGTGTGCTGAAGGATGCACGAGCGCAGGAGAGGAAGCGTCACACTCACACATTGTGCAGCGCGCGCCCTGCAGGGTGATTTATCCCGGTGCCACAGAGGGTATCAGCCCCGCGAGACTGAAATGAAGGACGCGAGCTGGAGGCGGGGTTTAAATAAACCACGCCCACTAGGTCACTTCAGTAAAGACTGAAAATTCTTGAAAACTATGCAGCGATAACCCCCCCCCCCATTTCTTGTAAATAAAATTCTGTTGTCTAATCTAGTTTTAGAAAACTCACTAACCACTAACATTAAAGATGTAAGAGATTTGTTTTTCTTATTTTTGATATTTTTTTTTATTTTTACTGTGTAGTCAAAAGCTCGTTTATTATATGTATAACCCTGTACCACCTCTGAATAATAATAATAATAATAATAATAATAATAATAATCATAATAATAATAATAATAACACTGTTTGAAGTGTGTTTTTATTTCATCGTATACTGTGGGATAATTAAAAATGTTTAAATATAATAAATGTGTGTATTGAATGGAATTGATTCAATAGGTATGACATAAACATACACCTATAAACAAATAAATTAAAAACTTACATACACTTTGGGTCAAGGTTCTTTTTTTTTGGCAAAGTGTACGTATTTGTTTATTTATTTGCTTGTTATTTAAGATAAACATACAAACAAATACATAAATAGTAGTTATAATAGTGGGTGGGGGTGCGGAGGGGGGGGGGGGTTGACACTCAGTCTTTTGCCTGACAAAGACACTCACAAAACATATTTGACAGTTGGGGCCTAATTCTAAAATCACCAGAAACCAAGTGTACAAGAGCTTTGTCTCGTTGCCATCACAAAATAAAAATGTTTAAACCTTAAGTAACGTAGTCACGGAGGGTGTGTACATTTTTCACACTACATTATAGACTGTGGAACAGAAATGTACTCAATGTGCCTCTACCCATTTATTTCACATTGGAGTACAACCATTTTTCTTTTTTACCATTACGGACGAAACACCCGTCTCTTTTAAAGCATCATCTTTACATGTTTTTTCTACCTCCTAAAGAACCCTCGGACTTAAGAGACGATCCTCGGAGTTGTTGACGCCCTGCTCTGGGTTAAACAACAACGTCTTTACAATATCTTCATGAAGAAAATGTCAAACTAACATCGTGTTTTTTTTTCTTGGAGCAGAAGTCAGGTCCTCTCTCATTTCAACAGGTCATCTTATTAGGATTAGGGGTATTAGGATTTCTCAGAGCAGACCGTGTAACAGATAGTTGCAGAGTTTCAACGTCTTAACCATTATTTAAGCACTGAGATGCACGACCCTCGCCTTAATTCGTTAACATAAACACATTTGTAAGCATTCTGGTCAGCAAAAACACCAGAAATCACACGTCTCTGTCTCACACAGACAGACAACTGCCAGGAAAGATCACACATACAGTGTATCAGAGGTCATAAGTGTACACGACTTGACTGTCAGCCAGCGGGACATGGGATGTCAAAGCATAGACAAAACGCTTATGTATTTAGCGACAGTTCTGTGTAAGTATCCTCGTTAGCGAACCATTTTCCGAAAACTTGTTTACAGTTGAAACAAAACGCACGATTCATTTAAACATCACTTTTAAACGTTTTACCTCCTAAAGGGTTATGTTTAGAAGGTGTGTAAAAACATTTTTTTTTTTTTAATTTCTTTGGCCATATCGACGGTTTATCTGCTTCAGGGGTTTTATTTCAGTAAATGTTTATTCAAAGTCACGCCGTTCTCCCAAAAATGTAATCAACAGCTGTTTTCATTTATTTCACAATCAAACATTCTGCTCATATAT
This sequence comes from Ictalurus furcatus, assembly GCF_023375685.1. Lineage (NCBI taxonomy): Eukaryota > Metazoa > Chordata > Actinopteri > Siluriformes > Ictaluridae > Ictalurus > Ictalurus furcatus. Next base: position 29,141,328 of record NC_071261.1, read on the forward strand.
ATATATATATATATATATATATATATATATATATATATATATATATATATTATGATATACATTCAACCATCATGCTTTTTCTTACAGTGTAGTTACACAAAACGAAATCCCCCACATAGTAACACACACGTATACTCAATATTAACCATTTGATACAGACGTATTTCACCTAAACCATCCTTAAGCATCAAAATAAAACAATAACACAGAACAAACATTCTCTTATACCACAAAAAGATATACTGGGAGAAACACGTTTCACAACAGTCTCACTAACATAAACACATTTGTTGCGGGAGATCCCCCAAAATACACAAAACACACACCCCCAGGAAAGGGAGGACACAACCCAGACATACAGGTACCAGAATGACCCACTGATACAGTCGAGAGGGTTACCCCTCCACCCCCGGTCATAAATTAGGTTACCTACAGAACTGTCGGTCAGGGGAACACAAAGGGTCATAAATAAGAACACTACTTTGATTGACAGTTTGACAGAAAGTGTATGATATAACTGCTATACATACATAGTGAATTTTTTTTTTTTTACTTGTTTCTAGATTTTGGCCTAATCTTAAAAAAATGTTCAAAAATATGTTATTTTATGCATTTCTTTTGTATTTTCTTGAGCTTACATGAATATATAAAAAAAAAATGAACACGTGCACACACACACACACACACACACATTCATAACTTTAAAGAAAGGTGTACTGGATAAGTAACAGTGTACACAGTTATCTTGCACTAATTTACTCCTATATCAGCTAACCTAATATAAATAATTTTCACTACTGGTTTTTGGCCAGTGCTTCTCAATTCTGGTTCTCTGCTGTGGATATTCAACTGTTTTCCCCCCTGGTTGAAATAATCAACACTTTCTCCCTGAGTCAGCGTGGGCATGTTGGAGCAGAAAATACAGTCCGGTGTGCAGAGCAGAGGGAATCGAGCACCACTGGTACGGCCTGCACCCGTCTCACTGCTGCTCCAACATTGTTTAATGTCAGTTCTGTCAAGGACGGCCGGTTTGGCTTTGGGTTTGTGTGACTTTCATCTGATAACATAAACGTTTGTTAGGTTTAGCTCAAGCAGAGAATTTCTTATTGTTCCTCTGTAACCTTCCATAGTTACTGCAGAAATAAAGAAAAGATTGAAGGAAGGAAGGAAGGGAAAGGAAGAAATGAAAGATAGGAAGAAAGGCTATGAAGGAAGACAAAAAGAAAGGAAATAAGGAAGTGAGGAAAAATAGAAAGAAAGGAAGGAATGAAGGAAGAAAAGGGTGGAAAGGAAAGGAAGGAAAGGAAAGGAAGGAATACACGAACAACAGAATATTTTAAAAGACATGGAGTCTATCGTCCAACACTGAGACACGTCCATCCTGCCTCAGTGTTGAATGTAACGCACGTGTCAGGAAACTGGATTAACTTAATCAAATATTATTCCGCACTTGCCTTATCTCACACAGTTCCACTGACATTACCGTGTGTTTGTTTGGGGTTTGTTGATTTGGGATTTATCAGGAGCGGCTGGTGTAAGTGTGCTAGCTAATGGGCTGTACTCTTCCGGCTGGAGGAGAAGAAGAAGAAGAATATTTGTCACATGTACATTTCAGCACAGTGAAATTATTTTCTTCACATACCCCATAATATGAGGAAGTTGGGGTCAGAGCACAGGGTCAGCTATGATACAGCGCCCCCTGGAGCATAGCACATTAAGGCCCTTGCTCAAGGGCCCAACAGTGGCAGCTTGGCAGTGCTGGGGCTTGAACCCCCGACCTTCTGATCAGTAACCTAAAGCCTTAACCTTGAGCCACCATTGCCTTGTAACGTCCGGTAATGCCCTGCGCTGTTATTTCATATAATGAAGACTCAACGACTCAACATGAATTTGCTTGGTTGCATTTTCCTAACATCACAGGGCTTTGAGTAAATCTTCATGAATTAAAAATGAGCAATGTGTTTGCTTTGTACCAGACACTGGGGAATTAGGAAATGCCATTTCAAAGCTGGTTCTTTGCTCAGAGGAACCTTAATATGCTTATGCATTATGTGAGTGCTTTTAAAAAGATATACATAACATTTATCATGTGCATAAAAAAGATAGACGCAACAGAGAAATCCGGCAGGTGAAATGTTATTAAAGGAATTCTGAAGTTAAGCGGTTAGCATATTTTGCGGTCAGTTTCTTTAAGTATTATTGATTATACTATGATATTTAAATATATATTCTGCTCAATTAATGAGGATTTTTTTTTAAAAAAAAGGGTTCTTAAAGTGTTCTTTGTGCAATGTGCAGTAGTGGGAGGCAGGATGCAAGTTTGCAAATGTAAGATGCTTTTTTATTAAGGGTAGGCTTTACACACAATCATCAGCTGAGGGTTAGGACCAAAAAAAAACACCATACTTGAAAAACAAGGTTCTAAGACTTCACATGGATGAACAGAAACAACTGTAACTAATCAGAGACACGGAACAGGTGAACACATTAGAGTAGTCACTGAACAGTATGGACACTTAAAAAAAAAAAAAAAAAAAATTATTATCCCATTTGGGAAACTTTTAAAGGTTTTTTGTATAACCTTTATAACCAAAGGCTATAGGAAGAACACTTTTAGAAAAGGTTCTACATAATTCCCATTTAGAATGCACTCTACTGAGAACCTTATTGATGCACAATAGGCTTTACAAAGGCTACACTCTAGAAGGGTTCAATCTACTAGTGTTTTTTTTTTTTTGCCTTTTTAGAACAACTGAGTGTTTTCTTATCCGAGAGATCTCCAAGTGGAACCATTTTAGGAAGCTAAGGACTCATAATGATCCATTACAGAACCATCGAAAAGATTACGGGACAATTATTAAGCCTTAAAGTCCTACTTTTAGGCCTAAAAGGCTAAGTTTTTAAGGTTGTTACTCAACCAGTGCAGTAGTCAACAACAAAAAAATACTTTACTATTTTAAAGAACATTAAATGCAAGAGCACTGTTCTTACAAAACCGGAGGTGAGACAGAAGCAGGTGCAGATCAACGTCTTTATTTGTAAACAGGACAAGCAGACAAAACACAGGAAACGCAGTCTACACTGGACAAGATCAACGAGGTTAAACATAGAACTAAAGTCGAGGCATGGAACGAGAGCAGGACACGAAAAACAAGACCGCTTAGCGTGCGTAACGTATTCACCATTACATTCAGTGGTTCAAATAATACTGCGCGAAGTACAACGTAACACGAGGGCTTTAAATAGCAAACACAAAACTAAAACACAGACAGCTGGGGCAAATCACGACACACCCTCAAACATCAACCAATGCTTAAACAGAAGGAGAACCAAAACCAAAACAAAGGCACGTGTCCATATGCAACAGTTCTGTCTCGTGCACGCGCGCTCTCTACAGCCGCGCCGCAGTGCCATCTGCCAGCGGGAGCGTAACAACTGTAAAACCGGATGATAATTTAACTCAAAAAATCTGAGGAAACGAATTACCTCTAAATTTTTAAGTTGATAAATCAATTTCTTTAAGCCAAATACACTTAAATATAACAAAAATAAAGTTTAAATGACAAAGTTTGAATTAAATTTCAACACACTACTCTCGGGCCTCCCGGCCAGCTTCATCAAACCCATTCAAATGATTCAGAATGCAGCAGCACGCCTCGTCCCAAGAGCCCAAGAGAACCTATGAGAAAACCACTGGCTTCCTGTAGCCGCCCGCATCAAATTCAAGGCCTTGATGCTCACCTACAAGACCTTATCTGGAACAGCACCCTCCTACCTCAACTCTCTCCTGAAGGCTTACGTTCCCTCACGCGATCTGCGATCGGTTAACGACCGACGCTTAGTAGTGCCTACTCAGCGTGGCTCAAGATCCCTTTCCAGAACCTTCACACTAACCATCCCTCAGTGGTGGAATGAACTTCCAACCTCAATCCGGACCACAGAATCTCTCACCATCTTCCAAAAACCAGCTAAAGACCCACCACTTCCGTGAACACCTAACCAACCCCTAAAAAACAAACAAAAAAACAAGCCTTACTCTGGCTCTTACACCTCACACTTTTCTTCTTCTAGAACTCAATTATAAATCTTGTATGGTAGCACTACGTGTATTATTCTCCGCTCGATATATCGCTTTGCTTGTATTTCCTCATTGGATAAAAGCGTCTGCTAAAGGAATAAATGTAAACGTACTTCACATACAGTAGATGGCGCATCATATATACTAAGTTTGACATCTTGTTTACAACCATAACAGAAATCTTCTTATGTCTGTAAATAACATATTATAACGCATTATAATGGTCCATATAATGTACCATTATATAACCAAGACATGCCGCTGTATGTTTGCCAAACGATATCTTGACGTAAGACGTACGTAAGTAAGGGAATAATACGCTTAGTGGCATGCTGTTATTGGAAAATAATCACCTTTGAGAGTGATAACAGTAACCCTTCACATTAGGCCGCATCACACCACCCTGCCATCGATTAATTCCCCGTAACATCATACCGCTACGTTTTTATTCATTACTTAGCTTGTCTATCTCCTTCATTGATTTATTATATGATGTTGCATCATTCAAAGCATACTCAAACACAAAAGCGCAAACTTTTCCTATAGTTACAGACATTCTTCCCGAAGGCAGAAGCAAAGGATCGTTGGTAGAATCACCAGACACTGTAAAGAGCCTAGTCGGTCATGCTTGATTGGAGCAGAGCACTCCTCCTCATTAGGACCTGCACGCTCAGCTCCCCAGCGTCCTGCAGAGAGCTGAAGTCGGACTCGCCGCATTAGCCGTCGACCTGACATCAGGCCAAAAGCACTACGTGCTTGCCAAAGGCAGCACATGAAAGCGAGATGTGAGCTTGAGTTTTATTGAAGAAAATGAAGGAGATGGGACTGTCGTCTCACTGAAACACACCGAAGCAGCCCTGTTTTCCAGGAACTAGCCATCAGAATGAAATAACAGGCTGAGGCTTGTCAGATTTGATTATTGTGGCGATGTGGAGGTCCTTCTCTCTCTTTCTCTCTCTCTCTCTCAAACACACACACACACACACACACATATACACACATATATGATTCTCAACAAAACAAGAGTTAGGAGATGGAAACAGTATGAGAAGGCGCATTCCACAGTTAACCTCATTAGTTTCAGGCTCAGAGGAGCTTCACAATCCACACGTCTCCCTGACGAGTCTTTTAAAGCCACAATTAGGGGGTGAACTACAACAAGTGGCTCCTCCACCAGCGGCTTTTCTGAAACGTTAAAGAAAAGGTGCTCAGATACAGTGAAACTCACGAGCTTCTGAGGACCGAAGTAGAGAAAAATAAATGGTTTATTATTAATTTGTCTTCAAAGTTCAACTCAATTGTATTTGTAAAGCGCTTTTAACGATGGACATTGCCTCAAAGCAGCTTTACAGAAACATGTGAAAGTGGTAGAAACGTGTATACTATATACTGTATTCATCCATTCATTCATTCAGAAGTGCATATAAGTGAGACAACACACATTCGCACACATTCGTAGGGGAAATTTAGATTCGCCCATCCACCTACATGTACTGTATGTATTAATAAAGTGGGAGGAGCCTGGAGAACCCATACGGTTCCGTCTGCAACCATGGAGCTGTAATACACTGAAATATATTGTTCTCTTTCCTTCATTTCAGATTTTCCCCTTTATTTCAGGCTAGTTGTCCTTCTTGAGAAGGTCAGCTGTCAGTCTAGCTGAATGGGCGGGATCAGCTAATCTTATTGGTTTATGGTTTATTGTTATGAGAAACGTCGTCATTTGATTAACTCTGACAGATGCACATCATGTGCCTGAGCTTCCTGTTTCTTAAATTCCAGAAAAGGAATAAGAAAAAAAATAACAGAATATAAAAATACAGTAAGGGGTGGAAGATTTTGTTTTAAAGACTTCATTTTCTTCTTTGATCCTCTGTAGTCAGTGATGTTACAAGATTAAATAAATAAATAAATAAATAAAAACCTCTAAAGATGATTGTTTGGACATTGTCACATTACGCCGGTCTCTGAATAAATGAGGTCATTTAAAAAAAAAAAATGTTCATTTGAACCTGATCTTATGAGAAATGTATATGAGTTTGAACATCATGGGACAATGTGGTTGAATTCTGCTTGATTTTTGTGATGAATGTTACTGGACACGCCCCTAAGCCCTTATCTCTTCTTTCCAAAAAATAATCTCTTCTGTGTCTCTTACTCTCTATGTTGCTTAGTCCCTGTTCTTTCTCTCTTTCTCTATATTCCTCAGTCTCTCTCGCTCTTTCTCTTTCTCTATCTCTCTCTTTGTCCATAAGTCCCTTTTATCTCTTTGTCCCTTGGTGTCTTCTATCCCTCTGTCCCTCTATCTTGTTCTCTCTGTCTCTTTCTTTCTCTCCCTCATTCAATTATCCCTCTCTTTCTATTAATGTTTGTCTCTATCTCTTTATCGCTTCGTCCGTTTTCTCTCTCTCATTCTCTGTACATTCCTCAGTTTCACTACTTTCTCTCTCTCTCTCTCTCTCTCTCTCTCTCTCTCTCTCTTCCTATTAGTCCGTAATTTCCCTTTTCTCTCTTTTTCTTTCTCTCTATGTCCCTTGGTGTCATCTATCTCTCTGTCCCTCAGCCTTTTTCTCTCTGTCTCTTTCTTTCTCTCCCTTATTCTCTTTTCTCTTTCTTTCTATTAATGTCTTTTCTCTTTATCGCTTCGTCCGTTTTCTCTCTCTCATTCTCTGTAGATTCCTCAGTTTCTCTACTTTCTCTCTCTCTCTCTCTCTCTCTCTCTCTCGCTCTCTCTTCCCATGGCTCTCTGAAATGGCGTCACTCTCCTCTCTCCTCATGGGGGCTCCAAATCCAAACCCAACTCAGTGTCAGTAATTTAGTCCATTATTAATGACTCTGTAAAAGATATGTGTGTGTGTGTGTGTGTGTGTGTGTGTGTGTGTGTGTGGCTCCAGGAAAAAATAACTTTGATTATATTTCATCACTTTCTGTAAACAGTAAATGGCAATGCCAATAAGAACTGATGTCCCCCCACCTCCCCGCTCCCCTTCATTCCAGCTGTCTTGCCTCCTCAGAAGGCCACCGGATGTCACTGTGAAACTGAGAGCTCCACATAAATATGATTGGTGGTGTTTATTAAGATATAGATGTCTGACAAACACGCATCTTTGAAAGCATTTTCTCGGAAGAGCAGACAATATATCGCTGGCAGGAAATCAAGGCCAGTGTCCTCTTAAATTCCAGATAGATCTCCGCTAATAAGCTCTTTCAGGAATGTTCTGAAGCTCTTCGAATCAGATTTATGAAAAAGCCCTTCCTCACACGTCACTTTTATTCAAAGCATTACTAATTGAACCACCACCACCACCACCAGCAACAACAACAAAAAGCCACAGAAACACAAAGCCTCATCCCAGTTTGAATCTCTGACATTCAGAAGCATTTGAAGCTCATGTCCGATTCTCTGTCTTTGTCCTTTTCTTTTTTTCTTCTTTTAAATACTGAGATTGAGGATCTGAGGGATGTTTGTACCCACGTGTACTCATCCGCACACGTTTTTTTTTTTTTTTTTTGAAGCTTCTCATCTTTTCACGCACACCCGACGCAGATGCATTCCACGTATGATTAAGTGCTCATTCCACAGACTGATTCGCTGTGCTCAGGTTGTTAATTAACTCACAAACTGGACTTGACCTTGTCTGCAAGCATAAAAAGCTGCACTCGATTGCCACAGCAATGAACCGTCCCGCAATTATAGATGAAAGTCCCTTTGTGCAGGGACGCTCCATTCCATTTTCTAGTCCCTCGATGAGAAAATGGCCTCCGTACCTGCAATTGCAATCCCTACTCTCTGGATCAATTTAACGTGTGGTGAAAAAAAGAGGTTTCATGTTTGCGAAGAATGGAAATGAAGAACGGAACAGTGGCACAGCACGGACTTGTTACACGGTTTGGCTTCGTGAGCTTGGCCACAATTCTGCACCTAAAAGGGTTTGTTTTTGTTGGTTTTTTGTTTTTTTTTTTGGTGAAGATGTGACTGAGCAATCTAAATGTCTGTATCTACTAAATTGCTGTTTATTTACTCGATCTAAAATGCACTGCAGTAGGTTAGTGTCCAAAGAGTTTTTGAGTATTTGAAAGAAAGTGAAGGCCAAGAAAAGAAAATACACCATCCATGTTGACATCAATGGCAAAATTTTAAAGAAATAACAAAAATAAAATAAATAATTTGAAAGATTCTGTGTACAATTTCCATTCAATTAAGGAGAAAAAAAAAATCACTTAAGCTTAAAATTTGTTCATGTTTGTGCTTATGGAAGCGAGTTTTCCATGAAGGATTACCACATTTAAAATAAAATGCACGCGCGTGACAGAACAATCTAAACAACCAACGAGTCTATTCCTCTCAAGTCTAGACATTTGACCTTGCTGTGACCTTGACCTTGTTTAGATTGATGGTGGTGTAGTGGCGCAGTGGGCATCACTGGCGGCTTCACAGCTCCAGGCTCCTCGTTCGATCTCCTTAGCTCAGCTTACTGTCGGTGTAGGGTTTCACATCAACTCCCTGTGTCCATGTGGGTTTCCTGTGGGTTTTCATAAGAACATGCCAATAGGTGGATTGGTAAGATAAATCGCCCTGAGGTGTGAATGAGTATATGAACGTGTGTAACTGGCGTCCTATCTAGTGCGTATTCCTACCTAACACTCAGTGGACTGGTTCCAGATCCACTGCAATAGCGCTTAAGATGTTGGACTTCTGATGAGAAGATCGTGAGTTCAAATCCCAGCTAAGCTGCCGCTGTTGGACCCTTGAGCGAGGCCGTTAATGCGTAACTGGAGCAGTGGTGGTTTGATGGTTAAGGCTCTGAGTAACTGATCAGAAGGTCGGGGGTTCAAGCCCCAGCACTGCCAAGCTGCCACTGTTGGGCCTTTGAGAAGGCCCTTAACCCGCTCTGCTCCAGGGGGCGCTGACTCAGCACTCTGACCCCAACTTCCTGACATGTTGGAACATGCAAAGAAAAAAGAATTTCACTGTGCTGTAATGTATACGTGACCATTAAAGACTCATTATCGTTAACTGCTCACTTGTATTTGCATTTCACTCTGGATAAGGGCATTTGCTAAATGTGAAAAAAAGATTAAATATGAATTCTAGCTCCAGCCCCAACCCTACCATTACCTTTCATTGCTTTTATGGAAGCCAGAGGTTACACTTTCTCAGTTTGGGCTTTTATAGTCTTGTACAACCAGTCTGACTATTTGTGTCCATTTGTGTTTAATGATTTAGTAGAAGCTTTCATCCAGAAAAAAACAACAAAAAAAACCCCCCAAAAAGCCAAAGTCATTTGAGCTGGGAAGACAAGCATTAATTGTTAAGCGTGGCAGCTTCACGGTGCCAGGATTTGAACTCACAACCTCCTCATAACCACCATTCAATAATTCAATTTATTGAATCAGGCCTAGAACATTTCCTCCAGTACACTGAGAACGTGACTGTGGATATTATTAACAGATGCAAACTGCTGCAAATGCTAGACTAGTTTTGAAAAGAAAAATGACTTGCATAGTAATCTTCTAAATAACATTACCTTCAGCAGTGTTGTCCATGTTGCTTCATTTTCTCTTTGGTTAACAGTCTCCTACATTACCTCCCCACAATGCTGTTCGACTACCTGCTGATACTGCTTTCCATTGGATTTACTGCAACTCTTACTTCATCTCGACCCAACGACAGCGATGCGGCAGCGCTTTAATCCGGCTCTCTTCATCTGACCACGCTGTTCAAACCAATCAGCTTCCTAACTCGTCTCCAGCATTCATGCTAACACTCTCGTCATCTCATAGAGCGCTAACCCGTCTCTGCCGTATCTCTAGCCGCATTGCATTCTGGGACTTTAAATCCAATACGTGCTCTCTCTCCATCACTTCTACGCTGGATTTCTCATTAGTATGACATCCTTGGAAAATGGCGAGTGAGAAAAGAAAGAAAATCTTTTGTTTTCGGGGCGTTAACAGCGAACCCTATCCGTTATCTCTTGTGTTTGAGATTGTTGAAGATTGAGATTGTTGAAGATTGTTGTTTTTTGGGTCATATTAAAGGTAATCTCAGTGTGCTACACGACTACTAAGTTCTCACAGGAATGATGAAAATACAACACCAACCAACACATTAGCAGCAGAAATGCTAAACACATCACAAATATTTCAATATAAACCGTGTTCCAGAGTGGAGTTGTTTTTTTTATTTTATTTTATTTTTATATCCCTTTAATACTTGCTGCAATAGGAATTCATATTCTGTACATTTTCTTGGGTCTCATGAGCGCACTCTGAGTTAGAATTGTAATCGCAGGGACTTGGTTTCTCAAACTCCAGAATGAGGTTTTGATTCACGGAAGATATTCAAGTCATGTTCCACTTGTTATATATCCCAATTGTAGCAAAATGGGAATATTTACAACTCTGTTGCATCACACCATCATCCTTGTGAAACGGCGCATTAAGTGGAAACGCAGCAATAAAGGAAGCGATGATATTGAAGTGTATTCAGCCATTTTAGCCCTTTTCACACCAGTTTGCTGAGGCTTGTTTGAAGTGTCAAAACCGAAGCCCGATCTGTTCTGACATGCTATAAAACAATCTGCTGTAAATGTGACGATTGGGGATCGTTTTTATGTAGATAGCAGCCCTTCAGCTTCATCCTACAAGAGCTTGTGATTTATGAGCCTGCTTTAGAACCGTGTTCTCTTCATGCCATGCAAATCTTATCAAACATCTCATTGTGGCAAGTCCCTTCGCTATCAGTTCATTGTACCATCATTTCAATTATTTCCGGGCTGCTGCAGGACCTGTCGAGCCATCCATCAATCACAGCCGGCCTTTCAGAAACTGGAGGTCACAAGACATAGCCACCAAGATCATTTGTAAACGTAGGGGAGGGCAGTCTGAGCTCGGCAACCTGTCAAAGTGCCCTTTGAAAGTTTCCCTCGGGTGCCGACGATGTGAAAAAAACCCCACACTTCACTGCTGAGGTTCCAGTGAGGGGAAGGAGCAGGAATGAGATGTCATATTTGCTGGAAATTCAAAAGCGTCCCAAGCAGCCGCAAAGGGATCGGCTTTAAATTTTAAATGTGTCCACCACGGCACAGCGGGGCTGCAGACAGAGAACCGAGATGGAAATACAATTTCTTTTGAGGCCTTGGGAAATCTGATCAAATACTTGTGATGATCAAACGATCAAATATTTTTCTTCTCCCAGTGCTGGTAGAGTGCGTGGCTCACAGTGAACCGGCTCTGGTTTTATTTCCGCGAAAATTGAAAGATCTAAAACAGCATGGGGCAAATAAGAAATTAGCGTCATTGGAGTATCATTAGGTGAATTTATAATGTGTAATAATTCGTGAAAGATAATTCCTCCAATTTATTGTTCATTAGACAAAATCTCTTGTGTCAAATTTGATGGTGTTATGAATTGGAATTGGTTAGCACTAGATGGAACGGTTAAAATATGCCAATAGCTCTATAAACTAATAATAATCATCATCATCATCATCATTATCATCATTTTGATCAAACAACAACAAAAAAAAACCACGAAACATGCTTCTGTCGTCTGTCATTTTATGTGATTTGTACTAATTAGACCGCGTTTCTTCTCCAAATACATTTTAGGGGAAAACGATGACAATAAATAATCCATCTGGTTCATTCCAGCCATGACGGAGTCTGTAAGGCGAATGCTGAAACGTCTCTGAATTTATAGTCCATATTGTCACTCTATATAATCACCTGGCAAGAAGACTGTCACTGATTGGCTGGACGGGCTCGTTAGATGTAGCCCTTCACATCATTCTGCGTGTTATATTTACGACAGCTAGTGGCAATTGATTTTTTTAAAAATCCAGAATAATCCTATTTAAAACATGTTACCGCAAATTAGAGGATGTGGATGCCAATAATGAAATCTTATACTGATTTTTTAAAATATTTTTTTTTAATCTTTGAAATCTTTGGTCCCCTTTAAACATTTGATTCGCACATATTTCATTTAAATAAAATAGCTTAATATTAGCTACTCTTTTGAAACGCATACCATTTCTGGTTTTAAAGTTGGCTGAATCAGAATTTAGAACTTAATAAATGATCCCATCCCAGGCGATGCAACAGAAATGCATTCGCTCTATTGTCAGGAGATTGTAAATCCAAATCTCGACAATGCCACAGCTATCCATGGCCATGCTTTAAGGGTGGAAGGGGGCATACTCTCTCTCCCCTGTCAATCAGACTGACACTAGTCAATCATGGGCATCATGTATGTGGAAGAGGACAGATAGCGCTTTCCTCTGTGTGTGTTACACTGCCCTGTGACGCAGCATGAGCCGTCCAACTTTTATTCGTCAGAAGGTTCTTTAGATAATTACAGACTCGTAGCTTCTGAAATAGGTTCTACCTTTGAACCACTTCTGAAAGGGACACATTCAGTAGAAAAAAAAAAACCTTTGATCTGAACTGATGATGGAAGCATTGTGAGAGCTGGGAAGAAACCCCCCCCAAAAAGACCAGTCAGTGACATCACCAACAACCTCCACAGAGCAGGGGTGAGGATATCACAATACAGTGTTTGAAGAAGACACGAAGAAATACAGAGATGAGCCACAAACGTTCAGGAACCTCTACTAAAGAGATGGAAAGGCCAAAATGTGGAGAAAGAAAGGATCTGATCATGATCCGAGCTCATCAGTGAAACATGGTGGAGGTAGTGTCACGGCTTGGGCTTGCATGGCTGCATGGAACGGGCTCACTAATCCTTATTGATGATGTAACTCATGGTGGAACCAGCGGAATGAATTCAGAACATTTTTGTCTGTCACTTTATCGAGAAATGCATCCAATCTCATTGGGAGGACCTTCATCATGTAAGACAGTGACTCAAAACACACTGCCAACTCAACAAAGGACTTTATCAGGGGGGAAAAGTGGAAGGTTTTAGACTGTCCAAGTCAATCACCAGACCTTAACCCAATTGAACAGCATTTCACCTCCTGAAGAGGAGACTGAAGGGAGAAACCTCTCGAAACAATCAATAACTGAAAGAAGCTTCAGTAAAAGCCTGGAAAAGCAACACAAAAGAAGAACCCAACAGTCTGATGGTCTCACTGAGTCGCAGGCTTGATGCAGTCATTGCAAGCAACGGATATGCGACCAAATATCAAGTGTTCTTTACTTTAATTACTTTTAAGACTTATCTGTTCCTATACTTTTGCTCGCCTAAAATTGGGTGGTCTGAGATGAAATGTTGTCTGTTTTATGTTGTGTAACAAATCTAGATGTAAATACCAGGAAAGAAATCCTGAAATCCTAAACTCTCGTCTCACCTCCGTCTTTTGATCTCAAACCCAAAATGTCTTAAGTCTATAGCAAAAACAATAGCTTGGTGTTCCTTGCTGTTCCAATAGTTTCTGAAGGGACAGTACACTACACTGTATATGCTGAACTTCACCTAGCGTTATAACGTTCTCCAGTTTCTCCTATTAGGAGAATGCTTAAAGGTTCTATGTAGAACTCTACAACAGAGAGTTTTGTCTTTCAGAAATAACTGAAATCTCACCCAAAATCCCTGAGACACTGCTCCAGAACGTTGTAACCACCAAAAAGAACCCTCGAGGAACTCTGTTTTTTTTTTTTTAAAACAAAGAATATATCACAACAAACTGGAGTGAATGTGTGTTTTAACTTCATAAAGTGGCTTTGATCTGATCACGCTGAAGTATTAATTAAAGAGAGTGATGACACCAGGTTTTCTAGAGGCACATATTAATGTGACTGCAGGACAGATTTCCATTTAACACCAGCATTTACCAGATTGTAGCATTCGCGTGTAAATGCTCATCGAGGACCTCGAGTCCTTTCTCACATTCCGCACTCAACAGCAGCGTCAAAAAAAGAAGAAGCTTTTTATCAGTCTTAGCTAAAACTTGTTTTACTACTACAGACCTTCCAAATGTGTTGAAAGAGCACATTCTTTAGACAAGCTGTGATTCACACATCACACACTCCTCTTGAAGTCCTGCATCTCTCCACAGACGTTTCCTTTTATGGGCATTTTACTGTTTTTCGACACACTGATTTCATCCTGCTGAACCCACAGCAAGAGCAATAAAAGGACACTAGAGGTCAGTGCTTGCTTACATCACACCGCTCTCTGCAGTGACACGCCAAAAGCTTTTTACATGAACAAGGCTTTCTATTTTGGGGTGCTGCTCATTTCTGTAAAAGAACAACAACAACAACAGAAATCATTCAAACTTCACACGTGAATAACACACTGGTTTTGTTTGATATATTTTCCACACAATGACTTTTCACATTATTATTATTATTATTATTATTATCCATCTTCTATGCTGCTTATCCTTTACAGGGTCACGGGGAACCTGGAGCCTATCCCAGGGAGCATGGGGCACAAGGCGGGGTACACCCTGGACAGGGTGCCAATCCATCGCAGGGCACAATCACTTACACATTCACACACCCATTCATACACTACGGACACTTCGGACATGCCAATCAGCCTACCATGCATGTCTTTGGACTGGGGGAGGAAACCGGAGTACCCGGAGGAAACCCCCGCAGCACGGGGAGAACATGCAAACTCGAACCCCCAACCCTGGAGGTGTGAGGTGAACGTGCTAAACTCTAAGCTAATAATAAAACCAGTAATAATAAAAATTTGTTTTTTTTTTATTTGTGTGATTTTATTTTCTATATGATTCATTCATTATGTAAATTTTAGATGATTCATTTAATTTCATGTCATTTGTATTTATTTTTAATTTTCATATTCATTTATTTTCGTCCGATATTTTCACATATTTAAATGTGATTTTAAAAAATTATATATATAATTCATTTATTTTACACAAGATTAATTTTTAGGTGAATTTTAGATGATTCATTAAATTTCATGTATTTTTTAAAATTATTATTATTATTATTATTTTATTTTATTTTTTTTTACAAACGATTAATTTCTTTTCTTGTGCGGTTTTTTTACTTGATTCATTTATTTTCCCGTTTTCACTTAATTCTTGGAATTGATTTGTTTATTTTCACATGCGTGATTTATTATTATTATATTTTTTTTTACACATGATTGAGTTGTTTTCATGGGATTTTTACACAATCCATTTAAATTTCACAAATTTTTTTTTCCATGCAAGATGAATCTATTTTCAAGTGTTCGTATTTTTCACGTGATTCGATTATATTCACGTGATTTTTAGATGATTAGTTTGTTTCCATGCAGTTATTTTTTACACATCATTTATTTTCACGTGGGATTTTTATTGCACATTTTCATGGGATTTTTTTTAAACGTATGATTTTTTTTTTTTTTTTTTTACACACAGTTCATTTCTTTTTCACGTGATTCATTTTACACCATAATTCACTTACTTTCATGGATTTTTACATTTTTGTTTTACAATAGAATCGTTTATTGTTATGTGATGTTCACCCAGTTAATATTTTTATTTCACGTATGATTGTGACACATGATGCATTTTTCACGTGATCGCGTATGAAGTCAGAGGTTTGAGAAGTCACACGAGTCTCATGTTGAAATACAGCTTCGCATGTTTCTCACACGATTAGTTATGACTCACGTAGTCACACACACAGTACACTATGATCACGTGTGAAACGTATGGAATGGCTCCATGAAGCAGTGTGTTGTGTCTTTGCTCTGAGTCAGGACATCTCCAAGAGCAACACACCGTGCTGTAGATATGGAAGTTTGCTTCTCATCTTTCTAGCGAAGCAGATCTGGTCCTTAGTTTCTGGATTGTTCTATTAAAAACATCTTCCTCTACAGATGTGAAATAAACGGCTTTTTCTACAAGAATAAACACGTGTTTTTCCCCCCTGTATTCCCTGCAAACAATTTGGAGCTTTTAACCCTGAGAGAAATGTAGAGATGACAGGCTTCATCACTGAGGATTAAAACAGCATCTGCCAGATGTGCTGGTGTTTTTCTGCTCACATACTCTCTCTCTCTCTCTCTCTCGCTCTCTCTCTTTCTCTCTCTCTCTGTCTCTCTCTCACTTTCTCCCTCTCTCTCTCTCTCTCTCTCTCTCTCTCTCTCTCTCTCTCTCTCACTGTTTCCCTCTCTCTCTTTGTCTCTCTCTCTCTCTTTCTCTCTCTCTCTCTCTCACTTTCTCCCTCTCTCTCTCTCTGTCTTTCTCTCTCACTTTCTCTCTCTCTCTCTCTCTCTCTCTGTCTCTCTCTCACTCACTTTTTCCCTCTCTCTCTCTTTCTCTCTCTCTCTCTCTCTCACTCTCTCACTTTCTCTCTCTCTCTCACTCTCTCTCTGTCACACTCTCGCTCTCATGCTCTCTCTCTCACTTTCTCTCTCACTCACTCACTTTCTCTCGCTCTCTCTCACTCTCTCTCACTCACTCTCTCTCTCGCTCACACTCTCTTTCTCACTTTCTCTCTCACTCTCTCACTTTCTTTTTCTCTCACTCTCTCTTTCTCTCACTCTCTCTCTGTCACGCTCTCTCTCTCACTCTCTCTCTCTCACTTTCTCTCTCACTCACTCTCTCTCTCGCTCTCTCTCACTCTCTCTCTCTCACTTTCTCTCTCACTCACTCTCGCTCTCTCACTCTCTCTCTCTCACTTTCTCCCTCTCACTCTCTCTCTCTCTCAATAGTCTTCCAGTTCGTCGACAATTTATCTTTGTCATGGTGACTTTATTGCATGTAAAGGCGGTTTGTGGTTCTCCTATAGCAGCACACACACACACACACACACACACACACACACACACAGCATTCCTAAGCAGTGACAGCGCTCTCTGGAGATCGTTGCCTGCTATTGTCTTGCCTTGAAGAACGACCCCAGCTTCAGCCGAAAGTCAAAAAGGTCACAGCTCTTTTACAGCTCAGGGGTGTGTTTTTTTGTTTTTTTTTTAGTTCTGTCATCACACATATAAATAAATACACTCACACACATTATACTATACTGTCTCTCTGCTGAAAAAAAACAACAACAATTTCTAATGGTTTCCACTACAAATACCATTACCAACCATCAGATAACTAATTAAAACCATTACCATTATCATTATTGGTCCTTAATGGTGTCCACTAGAGATGCCACTAATACAAGGTAACAAGGTACCAATAAAGACCCACAGGGACCATTAGAGTTTCCATTAAAACCAATACAATTCCCATTATAACTATTAAAACCATTACAAATTCTATGAGGGTTTCTATTGTGGGGTTTTTTTTTTCAGCAGGGTTATTACAGATGAGTCGTATAAACTTTACATGATTCACCTGCTGGTTTTATACAGTGTCTATGTTTTAATTCTTACATGATTCATTGATTTCTTTTTCTCACATTACGTTATTTTCATGTGAACTTTCCATGTGATTTTATTTCCAAGCGTAATTGTTTCACTAGTTTATCGTCACATGAATGATTTTTTTATTTATTTATTTTTTATTTGCCAATTTTGTTCACATGTATTTTTTTTTACATGATTCATTTCCATGTGGTTTTTTTTGTCATATGATTCGCTTATTTTTATGTGGTGTTTTCCACTTTTCATTTATTTTCATGTGATTTATTTCTGACATGATTCATTCGTTTTCATGTGATTTCTTTTACATGATTTGTTTCCACATGTTATTTTTTTTCCCACATGATCCAATTATGTTTCTAAGTGATTTCTTACACGATTCATTTTTTTTCACGTGATCTTTACACCTGATTCATTTATTGTCACGTGGTTTTTGTCACATGATGCCTTCACGTGTTCTTTTTCGTGTGTGATTTTTTTTTTACACGATTCAATTATTTTGGTGATTTTTTTTTTTTTACATGTCTCATTCTCACATTACTTTTAACGATGCTTCATTGCTTGTCACACGTGATATTTCATGATTCATTTCCACATGATTCATTTATTTTCAGATATAATTTTCTCAGGATTAATTTACATTTACCTGTGATTTTATTTCATGATTCATTTCCACGCGATTTTTTAAAATACGATCGACTTATTTTCACGTGTTCCCCCCGATTTTTAATTTATTTTCACGTGTCTATTTCCATTTTCAGTTACTTTCACGTGTCATTTTTTCACACCATTCACCTGTGATTTTCCTTCACATGATTCATTTTTACATGTGATTTTTTCATGTTTTATTTATTGTCGTGCAAATTTTTCCACGTGATTTTTTCACGACTCATTTATTTTCATGTATAATTTTTCTTACATGATGCATTCAGTTTTCACATGTTTATACACATGATCCATTTCCACGTGCTATCTTATTTATCATTTTTTATTTTATTTTATTTATTTATTTTTTTACACATGATCAGTTCCTTTTCAAATCTGCTCACGTATTTATTTCCATGTTTTCTGAGGTTGCTTATTCAATTTCAGGGTATAACACGGTGAAATACCCCTTCACACGTTTTATGTAGTCAAACCTGGTCAAACACAACAGCACAACCCTTACAGTAGACTTTAAACAACTCCCATTTCATTTAAAACAAGCCAGAGGACAGATTCTCAGCAAGAAAGCATGAACACTGAACATCTTGATCGCATTGTACCAGCACTAACCCCCTTCTCAGACGCTCGTGTATCTCTATAGCTTTTCCCATGTAGCCTTTAGCCGCAAATTCCTGAGCGGTGCTGCTTAGTCGAAAGCTTACAAGCTAGGCTGATTTCCTGTCTCCCTGTAATAAGTAACATTCAGTCCTTCTCCTCTTCCACTGCTGGAACCTCACTGAGCTGGAACATTTAAAAACACTCATCATGTGGCAAATGGACATCCTTAAACGTATCATATGGGGGAGAAAAAACTTAAATTCAAAACACATTTCCCAGTTATCTCAAACAAAGTCAGCCAAGACATGTCTGGTGTTTAAATTTAGCTTCTTTGTGCCTGAGCCATGAGAGAACATTAAAAAAAAAAAAAAAAAAATCCTAACAGATGCTGGAAATATGAGAGACATGATATTTAATAACAGAATTCATAGATTTTGTTTTGGCCTGGATCGTCTTTCAGGCCTCAGGACTTTCAGTCCTCCCAGAATCTGGGATTCGGCAGAAATTCTACACAAATTGTCAGCGCAACCTGGTCTGTCATACACGGACTGTTACAATGTGTTGACACTGGAGACTCCTTCCATAAGTGTTAAATAAACATTTCCTAACAGACCTGTTACGGTCATTTTTCCAAATGAGAACAGCAAATCATTTTTAACCCATTTATTAGTAGTCTTAGATTATGTAAAGCATCAACTTGTGTAGGAGCTGTTGCTATAGAAACAATTAAGGGATTCGCATTACAGCATGAAACTACTGCTATAGAAGATGAACATTCGGAATCAAGCCGTTTTTGAGACATGATGAAGGTTGAGGAACTCGACTCAATAGGAACTACACGGTTCCTGTTTCATGCTTCCACCACACTCCAGGATCTGCCTCTGTTACGTGAAATACTGACGTGACAGCAAACTGTGAGATGGATCTGACATTTAAGTTGTAAATAAACTGCCACACAGGAGACACAATATACAAAAAAATAAACATTGTACAATACACATCTTTATGACATTTTGGACTTAACGTTTGTTCTTTATCTTGGTCATGGTCACGGGGGTTCGAAGCCTACCCCGGGAATACCGGGTGCAAGGTGGGAAGACATTCTGAACGGTCCATATTAACACTTGAGGGCAATTCCTAGCTAATCCATCACACAGATATGAGCGGAGCATGCACTGAGAGTAACCCAAGCTCGGGAACACATTTTATCCACAGCAACTTACAAATAAGAGGGAACACACCAATCCATTGAAGATTAAAGGTGTTCCTCAGGGATCTCTGTTGGTCTGCTTATCACTAACTACTGAACCACAGGTGCCCCACGCCTTATCTGATCAATGAACAGAAAACTTGTGTAAACTGGATTTCCACGCATTACCGTTGAGCTGAATTTCTCACCTTTTCTAACACACATGGAGCAAGGTCTGGATCATTGAAGTGTGCCATGCTCTGTGATTTACTATACTGGAACCTTGCCACAAGGTTACTTTGAATCTTTTCTGCCGATTGTTTAAATCTTACAAGCAGCAATTGTATAGCACCAGTTGTAAAGAAAAACCTTTTCTATTTTTTTTTTTTTCAAATAGAAACCTTTGAAAATGTCCCTCTGGTTAAGACTGAAAGAGGACAGGTTTGAGAAGAATGGCCTTCTTATACAACATAAAATGGAGCATGGAGGCTAATATAAGGACTAATACTTTTATGCAAAGACCTACAGCAATCAATTGCAAAGTGGGCTTTCTGAGAATGTCTTTAGCCGTGTCGTTATCGGAACCTGTATTAATAATTGTGCTTTCAATGCTACAATCAGCGGTGCTGAATCACCGTGTTCGTTCGGTCAGGGTTTCCGGAGTTAATTCACCATTAGAGACATTAACTGTACAATGAGAGTTCAATCAAATTGCAAGACATAATCAAAAAAAAAGAACTTTTTTTTTTTTTTAAATGACACTAGAAAAGTGCACCTTAAGGATTCTTAAAAATATTACACTGAATTCCCTTTTGCCCTCCACTAATATTGGCACCCTTGGTAAATATGAGCAACGAAGGATGTGGACAATTGTTTTTATTGTGTAACCTTTTGATCTTTTGTTAAAAAATTTCACAAAAATACTCTGCTCTCATGGATATCAAACAATTGCAAGCACAACACAGGTTTATCAAAAAATATATCTTTGTTAAATATAGGTGTGCCACAATTATTGGTACCTTTTTAGTCATTATTTTGTGCTACCTCCCTTTGCTAAGATAACAGCTCTGAGTCTTCTCCTACAACGCCTGATGAGGTTGGAGAATACATGGCGAGGGATCTGAGACCGTTCCTCCATACAGAATCTCTCCAGATCCTTCACATTTCGAGGTCCACGCTGGTGGACTCTCCTCTTCAGTTCACCCCACAGGTTTTCTATGGGGTTCAGGTCAGGGAACTGGGATGGTCATGGCAGGACCTTGATTTTGTGGTCAGTAAACCATTTTTGTGTTGATGTTGATGTATGTTTTGGATCATTGTCCTGCTGGAAGATCCAACCACGGCCCATTTGAAGCTTTCTGGCAGAGGCAGTCAGGTTTTCATTTAATATCTATTGATATTTGATGGAGTCCATGATGTCATGAGTCCTAACAAAATGTCCAGGTCCTCTGGTAGAAAAACAGCCCCAAAACATTAAAGATCCACCACCATATTTAACCGTGGTCATGAGGTACTTTTCCATACGGCTACCTCTCTGTGTGCACCAAAACCACCTCTGGTGTTTATTACCAAAAAGCTCTATTCTGGTTTCATCTGACCATAGAACCCAATCCCATTTGAAGTTCCAGTAGTGTCTGGCAAACTGAAGACGCTCGAGTTTGTTTTTGGATGAGAGTAGAGGCTTGAAACCCTTCCAAACAACTTGTGGTGATGTAGGTGACTTCAGATTGTAGTTTTGGAGACGTTCTGACCCCAAGACGCAACTAACTTCTGCAGTTCTCCAGCTGTGATCCTTGGAGATTTTTTGGCCACTCGAACCGTCCTCTTCACAGTGCGTTGAGACGATATAGACACACGTCCAATTCCAGGTCGATTCATAACATTTCCAGTTGACTGGAACTTCTTAATTATTGCCCTGATGGTGGAAATGGGCATTTTCAATGCTTGTGCTATTTTCTTATAGCCTCTTCCCATTTTTGTGAAGCTCAACAACCTTTTTCTGCACATCACAGCTATATTCCTTGATCTTACCCATTGTTATGAATGACTAAGGGAATTTAGCCTGTGTGTTACCTCATATTTATACCCCTGTGAAACAGGAAGTCATGGTTGAATATTTTCCTGTTCCTAGTCACCCAGGTGTAGTAAAATAATGTAAAACATCAATGGGAATATACTCCAAATATATTTTTCTCATATGAATTCGTAGAGGTGCCAACAATTGTTACACACATATTTAACAAATATATATATATATATATATATATATATATATATATATATATATATATATATATAGGATAAACTTGTGTAGTGTTTGCAATTGTTTGATATCCATGAGAGCAGAGTATTTTTTGTGAATTTTTTTAAACAAAAGATCAAAAGGTTCAACAATAAACATAATTATTCACAGCCTTCTTTGCTCATATTTACCAAGGGTGCCAATATTAGTGGAGGGCACTGTAGAACTGAATAGGAACCCATATGGATCCCATTAAAGAATCCCGACAAGTAGTAAGTACTGGCCCGACAAGATATTCATGTCTTGTCCTATAAGACAATTCCTACTTTATAGTTACTTATTGGAATCCTTTAAGATTTTATGACAAGGGAACAAATTCTCCATCGAAAAGTTTCATTTTTCAGTAATGTCACACTGCTAATATTAGGCAACCTTGGCATATATTTAATTTATATTTCTATGAAGATACACACCAACATACATTATTTGTGTTGTCTTGAAGAGAAGAGGCTTATGAGTAAGCGTAGCTTGCAGAGGCTCACAATGGATCCATTTGACCAGCTATATTTTGTTTTTTTGCAGTAAGTGCCATCTCACTATTTCCTGGTACAAAGAAAAATACCTACTCTGGAGCAGTATTTATAAATATTCCTGGAACCATGGCCCAGATTATGCTGCCATCTAAAGCAAACAATAAACAGCTTATGCAATATAAAAAATAACTAATAATTGCTGCCAGTTTGTGCGATTTCTTAAAAATACTTGTATGTCCGTGTTGAGCGAAATGATTCTCCTCCCACTCAGCTCAACACAGATTACTACTGCATGCACTGAAATGCTTGAAATCTCCAGATCTGACTGATGGAGCCTGAACGAAACTCATTGAACTCACTCAGTCTGCTGATCTGCTGAACACAAGAGAGCAAATCTTAGCCTTGATGGAAAGATTCACTGACTCACTGATCCACTAAATAGGAGTAAAGTGAATTTTGGTCAGGATTCACTCACTGTAAGGAACGCTGTTTAAGTTTGGTATACATGTAACTGCAGATAAGACTTACCCAATTCACACATGGATAAAGCATATAATGTCAAAAAGTACTGACTGAATGATTCAGTGCTTCAAACACTGACCTACTGAACAAGAGAGGATCGAATCTCCCTCATGACAGAAATGATTCACTGACTCGAACACTGATCTGCAGAATGAAAGAGGAGCGAATCTTGATTATGACCAGAATGTTTCAGTAGCTATGTTTCCGTCCACGTACGATGGTGCTTGAAAGTTTGTGAACCGTTTAGAAATGTCTGTATATCTGCATAAATATGCACTAAAACATCAGATTTTCACACAGGTCCTAAAAGTAAATAAAGAGAACCCAAGTAAACAAATGAGACAAAAATATTATACTTGGTCATTTATTTATTGAGGAAAATGATCCAATATTACATCTCTGTGAGTGGCAAAAGTAAGTGAACCTCTTGGATTAGCAGTTAATTTAAAGGTGATATTAGAGTCAGGTGTTTTCAGTCAATGGGATGACAATCAGGTGTGAGTGAGCGTCTGTTTTTTTTTTTTTTTAAAAAAACAAACAAAACAACAGGGATCTATCAAAGTCTGCACTTCACAACACATGTTTGTGGAAGTGTATGATGGCATGAACAAAGATACGTGCCATGATAGAGGGATTTCTGAGGAACTCAGAAAAAGAGTTGTTGATGCTCATCATGCTGGAAAAGGTTACAAAACCATCTCTAAAGAGTTTGGACTCCACCAATCCACAGTCAGATAGACTGTGTACAAATGGAGGAAATTCAAGATCATTGTTACCCTCACAGGAGTGGAGACCAACAAAGATCAGTCCAAGAACAAGACGTGTAATAGTCCACGAGGTCACAAAGGAACCCAGGGTAACTTCTAAGCAACTAAAGACCTCTCACATTGGCTAATGTTAATGTTCATGAGTCCACCATCAGGAGAACACCGAACAACCATGGTGTGCATGGCAGGGTTGCAAGTAGAAAGCCACTGCTTTCCAAAAAGAACATTGCTGCCTATCTGCAGTTTGCTAAAGATCACGTGGACGAGCCAGAAGGCTATCGGAGAAATATTTTGTGGATAGATGAGACCAAAATAGAATTGTTTGGTTTAAATGAGAAGGGTTATGTTTGGAGAAAGGAAAACACTGCATTCCAGCATAAGAACTTTATCCCATCTGTGAAACATGGTGGTGGTAGTGTCATGGTTTGGAACTGTTTTGCTGCATCTGGTCCAGGGCGACTTCATCATTGATGGAACAATGGATTGTGAATTATACCAGCGAATTCTAAAGGAAAATGTCAGGACATCTGTCTGCAAACTGAATCTGAAGAGAAAGTAGGTCATGCAGCAAGATAACAATCCTAAGCACACGAGTCGTTCTACCAACAAATGGCTAAAGAAGAATAAAGTTAATATTTTGGAACGGTCAAGTCAAAGTCCTGACCTTAATCCAATAGAAATGTTGTGGAAGGACCTGAAGCAAGCAGTTCATGTGAGGAAACACACCAAAATCCCAGAGTTGAATCTGTTCTGCACTGAGGAACGGGATAAAACTCCTCCAAGCCGATGTGCAGGACTGATCAACAGTTACCGGAGATATTTAGTTACAGTTATTGCTGCACAACCGGGTCACACCAGATACTGAAAGCGAAGGTTCACATACTTTTCCCGCTCACAGATATGTAATATTAGATCATTTTCCTCAATAAGTAAATGACTAAGAATAATATTTTGCCTCATTTGTTTCATTGGGTTCTCTTTATACACTTTTAGGACTTGGGTCAAAATCTGATGATTTTAGGTCATATTTATGCTGAAATCTAGAACATTCTAATATAGATAATTATCTAATTATAGGTCATTCTAAAACGTTCAAGTACCACTGTATTTTCATGCGAATTTTGGGATATTGCATAAAAAAATGGATGGAAACACCAGATGTGAATAAAATCTCCAAATTGCGCATGAAAAACTTATGCGCTCAGTTGAAGTGGATAATTGTTTTATTCACTAAGATATGCGCAAGAAATGATTCGCTGACTCAAACACTGATCCGCTGAACAAAAGAGGATCAAATATTTATCATGACCGAACGGATTGACCTGCACATACACTGATCCACTGGATAAGAGAGGACCACTAAAACCCGGTTCTGCTGGACAAGAGTGGATCGAATCATGACTGAGATGATTCACTGGCTCAAATACTGACATGGTGAACAAAAAATGAGCAGATCTTGGTCATGCCCAAAATGATTGATATGTACATACACTGATCCTTTGGATAAGAGAGGATCAAGGCACATTATGACTGATATGATTCACTGACTCAAACACTGATCCATTAAATCAGAGAAGATATAATCTCGGTTATGACAGAAATGATTCACCGACGCAGACACTGATCCATTAAATCAGAGAAGATATAATCTCGGTTATGACAGAAATGATTCACCGACGCAGACACTGATCCATTAAATCAGAGAAGATATAATCTCGGTTATGCCAGAAATGATTCACCGACTCAAACACTGATCCATTAAATCAGAGAACATGTAATCTCGGTTATGAAAGAAATGATTCACCGACTCAAACACTGATCCATTAAATCAGAGAAGATATAATCTCGGTTATGACAGAAATGATTCACCGACTCAAACACTGATCCATTAAATCAGAGAACATGTAATCTCGGTTATGAAAGAAATGATTCACCGACTCAAACACTGATCCATTAAATCAGAGAAGATATAATCTCGGTTATGACAGAAATGATTCACCGACTCAAACACTGATCCATTAAATCAGAGAACATGTAATCTCGGTTATGAAAGAAATGATTCACCGACGCAAACACTGATCCATTAAATCAGAGAAGATATAATCAC
This sequence comes from Ictalurus furcatus, assembly GCF_023375685.1. Taxonomy (NCBI): domain Eukaryota; kingdom Metazoa; phylum Chordata; class Actinopteri; order Siluriformes; family Ictaluridae; genus Ictalurus; species Ictalurus furcatus. Next base: position 29,167,335 of record NC_071261.1, read on the forward strand.
GGTTATGACAGAAATGATTCACCGACTCAAACACTGATCCATTAAATCAGAGAAGATATAATCTCGGTTATGACAGAAATGATTCACCGACGCAAACACTGATCCATTAAATCAGAGAACATGTAATCTTGGTTATGAAAGAAATGATTCACTGATTCAAACACTGATCTGTTAAATGAGAGACGATCAAATCTCAGGTCATGACTGAAATGATTCACTGGCCAAAATGATTAACGGATCACAAATATGACTTACACCATTTCTGTTGATAAGCATATAACAAATCCTTCTGTTTAATAATCATGAAGTGTAGAAGTATTATATGGAAATGTAATGTTTTTGCTTTGATATAAAGTCATTTACCTCCGTGACTCGTTCAACTAAACCGAATCATGTTTAATCATGAGTCAACGTTGATGATTTGCAGCGTACTTTATGCCTGACTACAAACACAACAAATATTCATTTCTCTCCCTGACACTGAAGGCATGCTATGGCTTTATTACTCACTCCATCGCTGAGCTACAAAATGGTCTCTTATTGTGGTCCTGGAGACAAAAAAAAAATCAGTGCATGAAAGGCTCATGCTGCGACTCGGTTTACCATCTGGATTTCCCCTGGTTCGCGTGTTGTTTTTGCGGCCAGGCCTTGCTCTGGGAATGTGCTGGATTACAGAAAGCACACAAACAAGGAGGGCTAACAGGCAGACCACAAGTTCTGGGCACGGAACACATATGCGTTTGTTCTCATGATTTATAGGAGAGACGAGAAAACATAAATGAGTGTAAAACTAATAATTTATCACTGCGGGATGTGGTACTGGCAACACGTGTATTAAGTGATATGCCTTTCATTAATGCAGTGGAAGCATGTTTGTCTGAAAAGCATGAAAAAAAAATAATAAATCATGATACACGAGCTGCAAGACTGTAGATGATTGTGTTTGTGTGTGTTGACGTATTATATTTCTGCCTGGTAAACACAGAGCCATGCAGCACTCATTCGTTTATTTACTTCACATATTTGGACAGTTATAAAGCAATTACACAAAAGGTTCAATAAAGCCAGGGCAGTTCATCATCCCAGAAAATGAAAGCGGGTGTGTAGTAGGATGACATTAAATGGAATTCTTTGATCATTTTGTATAACCATGATGGATTTGACTCACTGATCCAGATGGAGACCTATAATAAGGAAGACTTTTTTTTTTTTTTTTTTTTTTCCAGCTACTCTTTTTGTAAGATTGGAAATCCATTCACTGTCCCATTATTGCCTTGGACAATATATAGTCTCACAAGCCAGACTTCTAGTAATCACTAGAGAGTCTGGTATGTTTTTAAAAAAACGAACATGGCCAAGAACCGGCTATTTTTACAGGAATAGGCAATTTGACTGACATGGCAGACGACCCGCTACAGATCTTTTCCCACGGCCCAACAGCAACTACGTGAGCTTACCTCATTTACTCAGTGCAACTGCTTCAAAACTCTTCTGTGAACTTTTCCGTCCACTAGTTAGGCCTTGTTCTGCTCATTGTGTCACGTTGTATAATCTTTCCCTCCAAAAAAACTGACTCGGATAAATGTGTATATGTGTGAAAGCCTAGAAAAACCGTTCACATGGTCCAATTTTGAAGTTTCCGATTGGATACGCGTTCTCACTTCACCGCAAGCTAATCTCTGTTCATGCTAACACCGATGAGTAAATAAGTCTCCTTGAATACTACTGATAAACATACCTGAGAAAATGGATCGTTATCGTGAAATAAGATCGTCGTCGTATCGCCCGCCGCTAAACATTAGCATTTGGTGATTCCAGTCTTGGTGTACTTCTTAATGTAGTAAATATCATAAACCCTGCTGATAGGGATTTTTATTTTTATTTTATTTTAGGTTTAATAGTAAAAAAACGTTACAAGAACAGAGCTGTGTTCAGAAATGAGTTTGTTGTGTTTCACAGACAGATTAAAAGCATGAAGCTTGTTGTTATGACATGCTGCTAAATGTAACTCTCCTCTGTACTCTCTCTCTATCTCGCTTATATATAACTGTGGGGGAGACGCATCAAATCATTTAAATGTCAGCTCGAACTGGACGACACAATATAGTGTGATACAATAACAAAACAGCTTCATTTGTATTGTATAATAAAAGTATATATTATTGTATAATAAAAGTTCTACATATACCTCTACATCCCTTTTATTCTTTGAAACCATTTTTTGATAGGAAACTAGTTGAGGTGCTGATGACATGAAATAAAAATATTAAACGGCAATGGAAAGACGTAATAGCGGTATTTTTTTGTGACGTTTACGTTGCCATTGGTTTGTGAAGGTTGAAATGTTAATTGAACAGCTCAGTGTCGAGTTTACAATCGCAGTTTCAAATCTTTTTTTCAATTTAATTACTTTCTGGACTCGTTTTCGGACTCGGACATTATGGACTCGGACTTGAAACCGACTCGGCCTTTTTCGGATTTGGACTCAGACTCGATTGGTTTAGGACTTGGTCTCGACTCGAAGGTGGACTCGGACCCAACACTACAAAGTAGCATCATTCAGCCACAGCAACATGTGATGGGTTTTCCCAGACTAGAAATACATACAGTATATACAAGAGTGTGAAATGCCATTTAATGAGCGACCGTCGGGATTCTGAAGCTTGTGGCCAGAAAAGTGTACACAAAGCACCTGAGTTTGTGACAGCACAATCTAGAGCACTATAATCTTAGTAATGCTTTATATGGACGTAGTTGTGACATTTCTAGAGATCTACCTTTCATTTACGGATCGTAAACAAAAGCTACACAGTCCTTGTTTGTGTATGAACAGCACTAAGAGGGAGTAAATTCATAACAGTGCTTTTTTCACGTTCGACGAAGTTAATGTTATTCATTCACTCAAGGCCCTGCTGTTAAGGCGCTTGCTGTTATGGCTCCTACAAACACAAAGCCAGGGCTGTTGTCATGGTGACAGGTGTTTTTTATTTATTTATTTTATTTTTTTTTTAACCTGAATTGTAATTAATGTGCGTTCACACATAATGAAGGCCACTGACCCCTTTGGTCACCTGCATCAACTGGAAAATGGGCAGCTCTCCCGTGTTTCTTAAAATAGGTAAGTGTGCAATTACTGGGGGCAAAGTGATTTGTGTAAGTTCGCCTCTGAGATACAAATGGCACGCCTCCTGCTGCTTCACACTCAGCTGCCGTCGATCTGGGACGGGCTGGAATTAGAAAGAAAAAAAAAAACATTTGACCTATGATTTCTTCGCACTTAGGCGAAGACTGCAAAAGTGAGGTTTGAGTTTCATTACCAAGCGCTGGAAGGGTGGAGGGTTCAAAGCCGAGCCATCGCTCCCTCTTCCCATCTGCTCATTCGGTATGATCGACTGTGGGAGATTTTTCCATCTGCATATTCACAGCGGCCTGTTTCATCTCGTCCTGTTCACTCCACGACCTTCAGTCTGGCCAAGAAATTAAGACATGTCCTCTTTGATCTGTTCACTTCCATTTCAAGCAGCACCCTTAAAGTGAAATAGAGTTACAGACAATGTTTAATAGATTTGCAATCATGTGAAAACAGGATGCACGCTGATGACTTTCATTTTATGCTGATTTCCGCCTCTGCATGTTTGATTGAGTGACGTTTGGACCAGATTCCTTTTCCCTTTCATTTATATTTTTTATGTGCTAACAAGAATGTAATGATGCGAATTTTAGGGAACGTCCAAGAAACATGTTCGTTCTTGTTGTTACTTGTATTATAGCAGCTATAAACATAGGACAGAGGCTGTCTGAGGGGCAGGGGCGAAAACAATAATATAATAATAATAATAAAAAGTGCAGGACCACCTATATGGCACTTCATCTCGTTTTCTCACATGTAGGAAAGCCTATAGGTCACTGCATCTCGTTTTCACCACTGGAAGAGAAACATCATGATGTTGTTTGTTTTTTTATTTGAAGGGTAAGCATTAAGGCACTTTAGCATGTCTCCTCGCATGTAGCGGAACCCTATAGGGCATCACATCACATATTCTCCACTAGAAGCGCTCTTCATCATGTTTTCTCACACATATGGGCACCCAATAGGGCACTTAATCACATTTGAAGGGATGCCATTAGGGCTAGTCATGTTTTCTCACAAATAGCAGCACCCTAAAGGGCATTGCATCCAATTTTTTTTCCAAATGAAGGGCAACCATTAGTGCAGTTTATGTTTCCCTGCACGTAGGGGAACCCTATAGGGCACTGAATCATGCATTTTCCAATAGAATGGCACCCTAGAGGGCACCTCATGATGTTTTCTCGTACACAGAAGGACCTTAGAGGGCACTTGTTTAGTATAATTGACTGTGGGAGATTGTTCTATCTGCATATTCACAGCGGCCTGTTTCATCTTGTCCTGTTCACTTCGTGACCTTCAAATGAAGGGCAACCATTAGGGCAGTTCATGTTTGCCAGCACGTAGGCGAACCCTTTAGGGCACTGAATCATGCATTTTCCAATTGAAGGGCAACGTAGATGGCACATCATGATGCTCGCACATAGAAGGACTCTAGAGGGCACTTCCCAATCATGTTTTTTTTTTTTTTCCACTTGAAGGGCAGCCATTAGGGAACTTCATTATGTTTCCTCTCATGTAGGGGAATCCTATAGGGCACTGCATCACATAGACTCCACTAAAAGGGCTCGTCATCATGTTTTATCACACATACGAGGACCCTATAGGGCACTTAATCACATTTTCTTTCTTAATTTGAAGGGAGGCCCTTCATGCTTTCTGGCAAGTAGCAACACCCTCGAGGGCATTTCATCCAATTTCTTCCAATAGAAGGGCAACCATTAGGGCATTTCATATTTCCCGGCACAGAAGGGAACCTTATAGGGCACTGAATCAGGTATTCTCCAGTAGGAGGGCCCCCTAGAGGGCACATTTTCACGTTTTCACATACATAGCAGGACCCTAGAAGGCACTTCATGTTTGTTTGTTTTTCAGTTGAAAGGCAGCCATTAGGGCATTGTATTATTCTTTCTCACACATAACAGCACCCTAGAATCAGTACTGTAGAGTCTGCCAGTGGTTATGAACAGTTTCTTCATCAGCATCTCTTTTTAAGCCAAAAAAAAAGGTAGCACAAACCACTTTGTTCTGAAGACTTTCAAATATCTGATAACTAATACTGAGGACTCTTTCCAAAAATATGAAATAAATGTCTTCTTATAAAAAGCTTCATCATTTATTGTCCACCTTATGAGTCTGTTTACTGTGAGTGCCTCCTGTAGAAGTAATAGCATACTAGAATGAGCACTGCACTACTGTCCGAGCTGTAGTCATAGAAAATTAGTCAATGCCTTCTGACCAATCAGAATTGAGGATTCAACAGCTCTGTGGGTTAAACATGAACATTGAAGGTTTGATTGGGTGGCAATACTGGAAATGCCAAACAAAGACAGAAGCTGACCTTTTTCTGTTAACGAATAAAACCAATGAGGCAAAATATCAGGCCATTAGGGTCTTAGTGTCTACAGTACAAGAATTGCTGATTACATTTGTTGCATCTTTTTCTAGTCCCAGTTGTCCACATGTAATTACCCGTTCAGAGAGCAGAATAAACCCGATAAATCTGTTCAAATGCACGAGACACCTCTGCTACAGCAATTGTTAATCAATGCAATGGTTTACCAGGAAAAGGTCAGTAAACATATTAGGAAAGCAAATAATGCTCCTTCAGCTGGATTATCTGAATGAAGCTTTTCTAATAATCACTTGATCCAATCTAGACTTTAATGCTCTGATTTACCAAAGGTTGGTGTGAATAAAATCACATGCAAGCTTGATAACACCCGTGAAATGTCCGGACCGAATTACTAATAGAGTCTGTAAAGGATTGCTACTTTCACATGAGTAAAATAGCAATTAACTTAGTCTTTTAATATGCAAATTTGTCATAGAATATGCAGTTTAGATCCAAATAGAGCGGTGTCGATGCAAATATTTTACTTTTGCAACTACTGAGGACTTTACCACAGGCTAAATTCACGTCTAGACATATAATGCATGTGTAAATATGACCAAATGTCAGGTATTAAATTTGCAGGAGTTATTTGAAGACGAAATAAAGCCACAGTTTTATTAAAGCTCCCTGTATCACAAAATAACAAGACAGTTTGTTTTTTAGAAATGGCAGTTTAATTTGAAGTTTAGTATTAAACTACTGATTTAAGTTTATATAAAATAATAACGAGAATGGATTATAAAATACTGAATAATTGTTGTAGACATATTTAAAAAGGCTACATGAACTAATATATAAATATTCAACAATATTTAACAATCAAACTTCAGAATAAAAGTGTAATATTTCATTACATTTTTTAAAATAGTTTAAATTATAATCTAGGAATCATTTGCATGCAAAATAATAAATAAAGTCTGATTTAAGGTTTATTGGCAGATTAATGAAAGACATTCAGGACAGGTTGCTTTCCTTCACAGTGTATTACACACAATGACCCTAAATACCTGCCGACACTCTTTTTTTTGTGGCCATACAGACTTCATATAAATCCATAATGAACTTTTTCACACTATCTGTTGTTACCCAGATGAGGACGGGTTCCCTTTTGAGTCGGGTTCCTCTCAAGGTTTCTTCCTCTTAAAACATCTTAGGGAGTTTTTCCTTGCCACCGTCGCCACTCAGTGGCTTGCTCAGTTGGGATAAATTCACACCTTTAATATCTGTATACCATGTTGATATTTCTGTAAAGCTGCTTTGAGACAATGTCTATTGTAAAAAGCGCTATACAAATAAAATTGAATTGAATTGAATTGAATTAAAAAGTAATATATTTAACACATTTATAAGAAAAAATATTAACTACAAGACTTAAGTGTGCAATAGTCTTTTTTTTTGTATTATTATTATTATTATTATTATTATTATTATTATTATTATTATTTCCATCTAGTACAAAAAAAAGTTTAATTAAATTACAAACCATGGCCTCAGCACAAACTATATTATGTAGTCGAGAAAACCCGTTCAAAAACCCATTCAAAAACCGAAAACCCGTTCAAAAGACTGCATTATAGTCGAGAATGATTGTGTTTACATGTGTCTTCTGTTAGTCATATTATTCTGTCCTGAAAATCGGCAAGTGCCCAGGACGGCCAGATAATTCTACTGTAAGCAAAATGAATCACTCTGCACTTCGGAAAAACTTAACGACAAGAAACACAGTAAAACCAGAGTAAACACGGGCAGGATGTTTTCCAAGATGGAGGAATTTTGGACGCAGAATTAGCAACGATGCTCCTGGACAGGTCTGTAAAAGCAATCTGTGTACAGGCTTGAATTGTTTGAATGGTCTGCTTTACATTACAAATCAATTATTGTGCAGATTTAAAATAAAAAAAATAAATAAAAAAAGTAAAACAACCTTTGAGTCGAACGTCTTTTGTTTACATTGTTATAACTTGACTTTGGCTATAACAGTCATTGCTAATTATAATTCTTGTTAGCAGGCTAACTGTGGTTGAATCACTGTAGGTTCTGGATGCAAAGCTCTGTGTGCATGAGGGAATATAATTTAGACTTTTGCACATCTAACAGCTCCGTGGTTCATCTTTGGATTGATTCAAACCCAGCTCACACACCTCACTAATTTCATTTTTCCTCCATAGTGTGAGTTTGTCTCAGCTTCATCATCCATTGAAATCAATTAGGTTGGACTTCATTTGTGTCTCCACTTGCTGCTCTGCTGCGAGTGACTAAACAATGTCACAGGGGAAATTGTCACTGTCTTGGAAACATCCCTTTCATCCTGGATAAATAAAAGAGCTTGTGTTGCTGGGCGAGAGGATTTAAAGTCTGGTCTCTCGGTAGCTGTTATGTACTTTCAGACAACTTCTTTACAAGTTTCTTTTGGTTTTGTTTTCTTTTATCAGTTTGTCTCGGTAGATATTAATCCCTATGCACTTAATTTCCGTTCAGGTGGAAATATTTAAGACTCCGGCTTGTTCAGTGTCAGGCACTGGGACTGAATGTGGCAAATAATGAGAAATTCTTATAAAAAAAAAAAGAAAGACGTCTAGGATGTACACTGTTAGAATGCAAATATTGGACACGTGTTTAAATGAAGTAAGGATTAAAACACTTAGGAGTGTGCTGTTATAGGGAAATAATCAATGAAGAGGTGGTGTACATGTTCCTGTTATTAAGGTTACTATAAAAACTATAACAAGTTCATGAATATAAAAGCATAAGTATTTTTTAACAAATAAACAAAATAAATGTTAACTAAATACGCCTACTTTAAATTTTGTTTAAATTATGCCAGATAAATCATGTAAATTGGCATGAATTAAATTGCAGCTTGGTATTCCATCCATCCATTTTCTATACTGCTTATCCTACTGGGCTGCGGGGAACCTGGAGCCTATCCCAGGGAGCATCGGGCACAAGGTGGGGCACACAGGGGTTGAAATAACAAATGTAATCAAGGGGGAAACAAACACCTGAGACACACCTGAGACAAAAATGTGTCAGCAGACTCAGATTTGAGCATAACTTGGTTGACTGTGTCAGACTCAGACAGGAACATGGCTTGAGAGGCCTTCTTGTTGTCTTCAGACAGGAACATGGTTTGGGAGGCTGTCTCTTTGACTTTGGACAGGAACATGGCTTAGGAGGTGGCCTCGTCGACCTTGGACAGGACCGTGGCTTGAGAGGCCATTTCCTCGACCTTGAACAGGAACATGGCTTGGGAGGCCATCTAGTTGACCTCAGACAGGAACGTGGCTTGGGAGAATGTCTCCTTGACCTTGGACAGGAACTCGGAGGACGAGGTCATCTTGTCGACCTCAGACAGGAACTTGGTCTCAGGCTGGAGTTCTGGGGAGGAGGTCACCACGTTGACCTCCAACTGGAGCTCAGCAGGTGAGACCATGTCGTGAGTCTCTGGCTGATGTTCTGGAGATGAGACCACCTTGTGGGTCTCTAGTTGAAGTTCTCTAGATGAGGTCACCATGTTGACCTCTGACATGAGCTCTGTAGATGAGACTGCCTCTTGGGTCTTGGGCTGGAATTCTGGAGATGAGGTCACCACATTGACCTCTGGCTGGACCTCTGCAGGTGATAACACCTCTTGGGTCTCAGGCTGAAGCTCTGGAGATGAGGTCATGACTTGGATCTATGGCTGGATCTCTGCAGGTGAGACCACCGCTTGGGTATCGGGCTGAAGCTCTGGAGATGAGGTTGCCTGGTCAGCCTGTTCCCTCTTGTAATACATGATGAATGGCCTTGAGGTTTTGGCCATCAGGCTGGTTTTCTCCAAAAATCTCTCCAAATTCAAATGAGGGTCTGCATTAAAAACCACCCTCATGAGACCCATGAACTCAGCCATGCTTCCCAGGCCGAGGTTGCCCAAGGTGAATAGGAGCTCCACCCACCGGCGAGCTGGGCCAGTGAACTAGGACAGCATGAACACCAGCCATTGCTTCTATTCAGGCTTGGGGTCCACCAAGCTTGTGAAATAAAGTTGGCATTGGAGAAAAAAATCCCTTCAACGGGCTTTCAAAGCCTTGAAATGGTGCCGGGGTGCCCATGGGAAACCATTGGGGAAAGTGTACAGAATCAAACACTGGCAAAAGATTCCAGTGTGATGTTCCTTTCGCTCTCCTGCTGCATCCATCTTGTGGGTATTCTGTCATGATTACCAAGGAGGAGATGCAGGATGCATGTGCACTAAAGAGCTTTATTTAGGACATCAAGCAGACAAATCCAAAACGTGAATCAATAACGTGGTCGAAAACATGCAACCGTCAGGCGATGGGCAAACAGGCATAAGGCAGGCGAGACAAATGGACAAAGCAAGAAACTCGACACAGGCTCAAAACAGTAAAAATGTGAACACAGGACAGAGGCTTGGTACGGAGAAAAAACAATCACAATACTTCGCGCCAAACATAGACGCACGAAGGGTTGAACAAACATAATTAAGGGTGAAACGCAAACACCCGAGACACATTAAGAGGCAACCAATGACATAACAGGGGAGACATGCCATAAACCATAACTAACACACGTGTTGAAGGTAAACAAAGTCAATGTCACTGAACCAGGAAGTTCACGGGATTCAGAGCACATTGCGTGCTCCAGTGCTCTGCGTGAGGGGACATCTCTGACAATTTCATATTGATCAATTATTTTTAGCCCTGGCTGTCACGGTGGCTTAGTGGTTAACATGTCCACCTCACACCTCCAGGGTCGGGGGTTTGATTCCCGCCATGGTCGTGCGTGCGGAGTTTGCATGTTCTCCCCGTGCTGTGGGGGTTTCCTCCCCCAGTCCAAAGACATGCATGGTAGGCTGATTGGTGAGTCCAAAGTGTCCATAGTGTATGAATGGGAGTGTGTATGTGATTGTGCACTGCGATGGACTGGCACCCTGGATGGATAAGCGGTATAGAAGATGGATGGATGTAATAAACATTGTTGAATGTACTGTAGGTGACTATTATTGGGCTAACCGTTTATTAATACAAGCCTTAACGACTTAATGATGTCCACTATGGCACTAAATAATAACAATGCTAGTTAATTGAACCACAACAAAAAGTTTTACCTGCATATATAACTTTAATTGACTTCACGTCTTTATTATGCCATGGAAAACATAGAAAATAAAGAAAGACACAAGAGAGTCCGCTGTTGTGTGTCTTACCCAATCATTTAATGCTGAAACTTTTCTTTTAAACCGCAAACTAAATAGCCATGACATTTAAGATCACGCTTCTAATTTTTGTGTAGGTTTTTATGTAGGCATTCATAAGAATAGACTTATTTCCTGAGGACTTTTCAATATGGTATTTTTACTCCAAGAAATGGATTTGTTATCTGTATTCAACACTGCAAAAACTGACGTCTTAGCAGGTGGAAATATCTTGAGTATTTACCATAAACCACATATAAGATTATGAAGCCAATTTCTAGGCATTCTTAAATAATTTCTAGCTTGAAATAATCTTCCTATAAACAAGACATCCTAAAACAAGACTATTTCCAGCTTGGACTTAACAACAACAACAACAAAAGAAGTCTAGAAATATAATAATCGTACATTTGGTGTAGTGTAATCTTCTAAAAAGAAGTAGTAGATTCATTTGATTCTATTCAAGGCATTTTCACTTGATAAGAACAACTGAATCTACCACCATGAGCTGCTTTATTTACTCATTAATAGTGTTTTTTGTTTTTTTGTTTTTTTAATGACTAGGCAATTTATTTAAAATTGAGACAATTTTTTTTGTGTGTTTTAGAAGTTCTCACACAATATTGAAATTATACATTTACATACATTTACATTTTCATTTAGTATATTTCATTTAATTTAGTATATTAATTTAGTATATTTAATTAAAATATGAATATTCTCAACATTTTGTTAGTGGTAAAATAAAATGTCACAAATGTGAGAGGGTTCGACCTTAATATGCACTAATGTAGAATTTAAAGAATTAAACTAAGATGCTAACTTAAGAAGTTACACCCAAATAAAACCTAATTTTAACTATATGACTCTACTGACTTTTTTTTTTTTTTTTTTTTTTTTTTGACTAGCCATTTTGAGCTCCAGGCAGATAAATAAACATCACATATACTTTTGCTTTCCTCTGTGAGCTCATTACAGTTCCACAGCCAGCATGTACTGGTGTAAATTTAGCTGGTAGAGAGCCGCAGTCCGGCTTTGCTGATTTTCCGGGCTTCTCCATGCACACTGGCCGTGATCATGGCAACGGCATTTCGGGGCCAAGAGACGCTGCAGTGCACAGGGTTTCTCTTTAATTATCCTCCTGCTGTTTATTTCCCCCGTGAGCCAAACAGCATCAACATTCATCAGCCATAATAGAGTGAGGAGAGAGGACCTCACTTTCTCTGCCTCTCTCTCTCTGTCTCACACACACATACACACCACACAACACATAAACACAGTCTCACATATGGTGTGCATGTAACCAAGCTCTCCTTACACACATGTATACACTTCTTCATCTTCGACAGTCTATATATTCCCTTGTATACACCAGTCCTACACACACACACACACACACTTAAATGAACTCTTGCATAAACAAGATTATAGTAAAGCTTTGGGATGCCTCACAGAGCAATCATATATATATATATATATATATATATATATATATATATACGTATCCTGTTATACAACCGGAATTTGCCAAGGATTACAATATATACTTTTTATCCATTTATAGTTACATTTACATCCCTGAGACAAGTGAGTTCCTTTTATCACTCATGTTACAGCAGCTATAAATAGTTGCTCTCTCACCAGACTCATTTTTGTCTCTCTTGATGATAATACAACAAACAAACAAACAAACAAACAAAAAACAAACAGAACACAAAAAATTGTCACGTTACTGAGAAACCTCAAAGTATAAAGAACTTTCTCTGGTGGGAAACTTACTAACCGTTACAACACAAAGCACAGAGAGTGGAGACGCCTTCAATAAATGTTACATAAACATCTCCTTTTAGTAGTAGTCTGCATTTATTTAGTAGTCTCAGATCATGTGGAGCGTCAGGCATACAGGTTCCTGTGAATTCGCTGTTACTACAGAAACTGTAATATATTAGAAGAAGCGTAATAATAAAAAAAATTGTGATGGGTTTATATAGGTGGTGGGAGTTTCATTTCTATACTGTACATTACAGGTATCAGTTGTGCAGATGGTAAAATCCCCCATGTGACCGCTCGTTTCTAAGAGTTACGGTCTGGGGCATGAAGCTGAACTCAGTCCTGTCTTTATGGCTTTCTCTGTCAGTCTGTGCAGGAAGACAGAGGTCTAATGGTTTGGCTGTGATTTTCCTTTCTTACCTTCTCTACACAAGTACAGTTCTGTGAGGAGTTCTATCTAGCAACCAGTGATTTTCTCTGCACGGTGTTCTGTAAAACAGCCTCGTAAAATTCCACCCAAGAGTCCAACCAGGAGGAAAATGTGGATGTGATGAACACAACTACAATGTTTCATTTTAGCTTCAAAAAAAAATACATAAAAAAACTAAAGTCGTTGAAGTATCCTCACATGCAAAAAGTGAGAACTACGGGCCACGTTTATTATATTTATTATTATGTATTAGCTCTTGTTAAAGTTGTGTGTAAATGTTTTTGTAGGAGAAAGGGAACTAAAGAGTTCCACCACATTTACAAATGATTCGGTAGTGCTGATTTTCGTATTCCTACTCGCATGCACGTTGTTGGTAAATGCAAATCAGCTGTAAATTGTAAATTAGACTGAACTTTCTGGCTGATTTCTTGAGGTTTTGCTTTTTAGACTAGTAGTTTTAGGTAATACCCCTTCCTCACGATGCCATCTATTTTCTGAACTGCATCAGTCCCTTTACCAGCAAAACATACCCAAAACATGATGCTACCACCCCCCATGCTTTACATTTAAGACGGTGTTCTTCAAATTAAAAGCTTTATGCAATTTTGTTTCATCTGATTAGGCAAAGCAAGGCAAGTTTATTTATATAGCACATTTCATACACAATGGTAATTCAAAGTGCTTTACATAAGAATCCATCCATCCATCCATCTTCTATACTGCTTATCCTTTACAGGGTCACGGGGAACCTGGAGTCTATCCCAGGGAGCATCGGGCGCAAGGCGGGGTACACCCTGGACAGGGTGCCAATCCATCGCAGGGCACAATCACATACACACTCACACACCCATTCATACACTACGGACACTTTGGACACGCCAACCAGCCTACCGTGCGTGTCTTAGGACTGGGGGAGGAAACCGGAGTACCCAGAGGAAACCCCCGCATGAACCCCCGACCCTTGAGGTGTGAGGCGAATGTGTTAACCACTAAGCCACCATACGCCCTCTTTACATAAAGATGATGAAGAAAATACAAGGGATTAAAAATATATATATATAAGAACAAGAAATAAAAGTAAGAAAATGCATTAAAATGAGCAGGAGATAAAACAAAATTATTTTTAAAAAATGTAATGGGTAAAAAAGGGAAAAGTTACAGAATTAAATGATATAGATCAAACAGTAGAGTGCAGAAGAGAGTTCAATGCGAGGCGAAATAGATGTGTTTTCAGTCTGGTTATTAATGTGGCTAGAGTTTGAGCACATCTTACTTCTTCTGGAAGCTGGTTCCAGACACCGGTGGCATAATAGCTAAATGCTGCCTCACCTTATTTTGAGCTAACCCTTGGTATTTCTAACTGACCTGATCCTAATGATCTGAGAGGCCTGTTTGGTTTATATTCAGTAAACATATCTGTAATGCATTTAGGTCCTGGGCCATGTAGTGATTTATAGACGAGTAATAGTACTTTAAAATCAATTCTAAATGTAACTGGAAGCCAGTGTAAAGACCTGAGGACTGGAGTAATATGCAGCAGCATTCTGAATGAGCCGCAACTGTCTAATGGTCTTTTTGGGAAGACGGGTGAGAAGTCCATTGCAGTAATCCACACCCTGCTGGTAATGTATGCATGAACAAGTTTCCCTAAGTCTTGACTGGAAATGAAACACCTAATTCTCGCTATATTTTTCAGGGGATAGTAGGCTGATTTGGTTATTGCTTTCACTTGACTACTGAAACTTAGACCAGACTCCAAAATGACTTGATTTTTTTGTCTTCAAACCCCTAGAGTCAAGGTACATGTTCAACTTGAGACTTTCATCTTCGTTTCCAAATACAATGACTTCTGTTTTGTCTTTGTTTAACTGAAGGACGTTTTGGCACATCCAACTGTTATTTTCATCGAGGCACTGGCACAGGGAGTCTGTGGGTGGTAATCGTTAGGCAACAGGGTCGTCTGCATAGCTATGGTATGCAATTTGGTTCCTCTTTATAATTTGGCCTTGTGGAAGCATATACAGGTTGAACAGCAGCGGTCCAAGCATTGAACCTTGTGGGACTCCATACGTCATGGACGTCCACTCAGATTCATAGCTGCCTATGTTCACATAGAAACCCCTCCCTTCTAGATATGACCCGAACCAGCCAAGAACCATCCCAGAGAGCCCTACCCAGTTTTCCAGTCTGTCTAGGAGTATATTGTGGTCGACAGGGTCAAAAGCAGCACTGAGATCCAATAATACCAGCACAGTTATTTTGCCTGAATCAGTGTTTAACCGAATATCATTAATTATCTTTACGAGTGCCGTCTCTGTGCTGTGATGCTGCCGGAAACTAGATTGGAAATTGTCCAAATAGCTGTTTGAGGAGATAAATCGGTTCAGCTGATTGAAAACAACCTTTTCTATGATCTTGCCTATGAAAGGAAGATTTGATATTGGTCTATAGTTGTGTTATCCAGATTGCTCTTTTTCAGAAGGGACTTAACAGTTGCGGTTTTCAGGGATTTCAGAAAACTGCCTGAGAGGAGTGAGGCATTTACTATGTCTAAGGGATCTTTTTCTAAACGCTTAAAAGCATTTTTGAAAAAGGATGTAGGGAGTGTGTCGGGACAGCAGGTTGATGCTTTAAGTTGCTGTACTGTTTCTCCTAGAGTTTTGACATCAATTTCCTCAAAAGTCGACATACTGACATAGTTATGAAGGTGTGGTGGTGGGTCTAACTTCAGTGCAACATGAGGACGAGCTGATCGCCGTTCGAATGTCATAATTTTATTCGTGAAAAACGTCCGAGAGCATTTCACACGGAATCTGAGCTGGTGGGTTTGTTAATTTCCCTACTGTAGCAAAAAGAGTACGTGTGTTGTTGATGATGCTGTTTATAACGTTTGAGGAGTAGGTCTGTCTCGCTGTGCATAGTTCCGCATTGACAGTATGAAGGCTGTTTTTATAGATGTTATAATGTGCTTCAAGGGTTGTTTTCCGCCACAAGCGTCCATCTTTCCTGCATTTTCTTTTCAAGCTTTGTACTGCTGTTGTGATTCTCCAAGGTGACTTACGCATACCAGTCATCTTCCTGACCTTTACCGTGAGCAATGTCATCAGTTGTATTTTTAACTTTTGTTTAGAGAACACTCCTCCAAAAGGCTGGTGATCACCTGAAAATTGATCAAATCGAAAATTGTAGGGGTAGGAGCTTAGTGTAGGGGCTTAGGGTAGGGGCTTAGGGTAGGGGCTTGGGGTAGGAGCTTAGTGTAGGGGCTTAGTGTAGGGGCTTAGGGTAGTGGCTTAGGGTAGTGGCTTAGGGTAGGGGCTTGGGGTAGGGGCTTAGGGTAGTGGCTTAGTGTAGGGGCTTGGGGTAGTGGCTTAGGGTAGGGGCTTGGGGTAGGGGCTTGGGGTAGTGGCTTAGTGTAGGGGCTTAGTGTAGGGGCTTAGGGTAGTGGCTTGGGGTAGGGGCTTGGGGTAGGGGCTTAGGGTAGTGGCTTGGGGTAGGGGCTTGGGGTAGTGGCTTAGTGTAGGGGCTTAGGGTAGTGGCTTAGGGTAGTGGCTTGGGGTACGGGCTTGGGGTACGGGCTTAGAGTAGGGGCTTAGAGTAGGGGCTTCTTTCTTCCAAGACAGCCTTTCAGGCCACAGCAATATAGTACTCTCTCTAACGGTAAGTGTACATATTTGATACCTTAATGCTTTCACCAGGAGTGAAGGAGTTCCTGAATTCTGAAAGATTTTTTATATGTGCATACAGTTTTATGTGCAGATGATCATTGTACCTTTGGTTGCTTGGAAAAGGAGGAACCAGACTTGTAGAGGTCCATTTTTTTCTGAAGCCTTGGCTGAGTTGCTTAGATTTTCCCATGATATGAAGTGCAAAAAGCACTCTCTTTAAAGGTATTCCCTTTTACAGCCACAGGTGCACTCCCAATTAACACCTAATTATGAAAATTGTCCAATCAGAAGCTTCTAAATGTCATTACATGAATTTCTGGAATCATCCAAAACTGTTTAAAGAGACCCTCGACTTGTACATGAAATTTTACCCACTGGAATTCTGATATAATGAATTCAAGATAAAATAATTCTATCTACCGTCAATTGTTTTAAAGTTATATCTGATGTGAGTGTGATGTGTAGCCCATTTGAGAAATTTCAACTCTGTAAACACAGACAGACGTGATAAATCTCAAACCTAGTTTTTAAAAGATTCTACAATGCCGTTTTCTATGTCAAAACAGTCTGAAGTTTAACATTCGAAAAGTTGTAAACTTGTCAAGCTTTAAGAGGTATATCTTGAAAGTGCTTAATAAACTTTGGGTGGTGAAAACTATTAGTCCTGTTAGTCCTTAAACAAGGCATATTCTTCTTCTTCTTCTCTTCTTCTTTTTTTAATTATTATTATTATTATTATTATTATGACCATCACCACACATGCTAACATGGAAAGGAGTAGTGTAATTGTAAAAATAAATATTATTGATTATAGGTTTTAAGTGATATCCAATCAAATCATCATTCTCATTCTCTTTTGTAATGAAACATGATTCCATTTCATGCTGATATTTCAGTGGAAACAAAAAGAAAATCTACTATAAATACATATACTTGTGCTTTTGTGGGTGTCGCTCATGTGTCAGCTTATATATTAGCTAATATCTCAATTTTATGATGATAATAAACTTGACAGAGTCTGGTATTTAATTAGTTTTATACCACAATGCTGTTGGGTTTTTAGTTTTTATTTTGATGGGTCGATTTTTTTTTTTTTTCTAAGGTGAATGTATGTGTTGATATGGTGAGATTTTCTGTACTAAGATATTAATTTAGCCTTTATGAAAGGAGTCTCCAGCGTCAGTGCTTCGTAACAGTCAGAGGTAAACCTGTATACACAAATGAATATACTGAATCCACAAACTCCGACATCCATGATCAGCTATGTGGGAAAACTACAAACCATGTCACATGACTGATCACATGATCCTTATTCCCATTCACAGGGCTCCGGATTTATAATAAGTTCCACCTGTTCATAATCACACTTAATATAAATAAACCCGGATTTAGTCGCTTTTGGCTTCTTCATTTTGTATTTTGTGGCCAACAATAACAAAAGATAAAGTTTTCAGCTAATATTTTCATAGTTTCCTGTGTGAAGGAGCCTATTCATGTAGAATTAGAGTGCACTTCAACAAAAGTGTGTTAGAAATGAGACAGGGCTTTGAAGTCTTTGCTTGAAGTCAGGAAAATATGGTTTTGGCATTTGTGTTCAAAGGAAGTTGTGAACATAAAGTATAGTGATGTTAACTTTGTGGCACATTTCTGATCATAGTGGGTTGAAAAAGTCATTGCAGGTGCTTTCATTTCCAAACATGAAAATGCTTTCTGAGTGAGACTTGGGGAAAAAAAAAAAACCTCTCGTCAAGCAAAATATACGGTAGCAATGGACCAATGGTGTACTACCAACGTATACTTGTGCTTACATGACTAAATACTTCCTTTGCTCTTTTTGAAATCTCATACATATTTTACTCAATAGTGATCTGCATGTCTAAATCCATATTTCTATAAAAAAAAAAAAAAAGATAATAATAATCTAAAAATCCATAGTAATAATCAAATGGACAAAATGTTCAGTGTGCAATTCGATCCCGTTACTCCAGCATAATGCTTTCTGAGGAAGTGGTTGTAGTGTGAGAAGATGTGGGGATGTAAAGGTGTGAAGTGCTTTTCAGCACAACAAATTCGATTAGGAATATAAGACATGGGGGTTTTAGGTCACTCAAGCCAACATTACAAATATCCAGTATTGAGCTCAGGACTCGGATTACCGTCGGCGCTATTGGCCGAAAATAGCAAATGGAGCCCTGTTCAAGCTCTGCGTCAAGCCCGTACTCTGGGCATTACTGATCATTTTGCATATTTGAAGTAGGACCAAAAGAAATATATAGTATTTTATGCATTATATATGATGAAGCTGCATAAATGTCCTGCAAATACTACACTAAAACCATTT
Organism: Ictalurus furcatus; assembly: GCF_023375685.1. Taxonomy (NCBI): domain Eukaryota; kingdom Metazoa; phylum Chordata; class Actinopteri; order Siluriformes; family Ictaluridae; genus Ictalurus; species Ictalurus furcatus. The sequence goes on from NC_071261.1 coordinate 29,186,257, forward strand.
CACTGTCGTCACACTGTCTATAATTATTTGTTCATGAAGAATTTTGATAGCATGCATGTTGAAAGTTTTATGGAGAAATTCCGTGCTCACTTGTATGTCATCTAAATTTTCCCAATCAAAAAGGTCTTAAGTATCAGTGGTAGTTAAAGTATGCTTATACGACGGTTCGTTCCGGGTCACTAATTTGATAGGTCGAGTTATATCGAGCTGATTTTTAGTATAACCGCACTGGGACGTTTCGCTGTGTGTATCACTCCACTCGTCCGTGTCCATCACAGAAAATTCCACGTGATACCTTTACAAATGATTTTAACGTTCCGTAATTAAAACGCTCGACTTAAATTGTAAAAGCGTGTCAAATGACGATGAGAAGGAAGAAGGGAAGGCGATTTTACCGGAAACACCATCAACAGGAGTGTACGAATCAATGCAAGCTAGCTAGCCATCTATCCGACGTGCTGTAAAGTGAGCGTAGTTCTAGACGCAGAAAAATAAACAGAACAGTTTTTTTTTTGTTTATAAGCTGTTGCATAAAAGCAATATGACACGTGGAATTGTGCTGTTACTTGTATTGTTCTCCGCTTGATATATCGCTTTGCTTGTATTTCCTCATTTGTAAGTGGTTAGTGTTTAGCATGTTCGCCTCACCTCTCCAGGGTCGGGGGTTTGATTCCCACCGTGGCCCTGTGTGTGTGTGTGGAGTTTGCATGTTCTCCCCGTGCTGCGGGGGTTTCCTCCGGGTACTCCGGTTTCCTCCCCCAGTCCAAAGACATGCACAGTAGGCTGATTGGCATGTCCGAAGTGTCCGTAGTGTATGAATGGGTGTGTGAGTGTGTATGTGATTGTGCCCTGAGATGAATTGGCACCCTGTCCAGGGTGTACCCCGCCTTGTGCCCTATGCTCCCTGGGATAGGCTCCAGGTTCCCCGTGACCCTGAAAAGGATAAGTGGTATAGAAGATTGATGGAGATGGAGATGGTAAAATGTATACTGAATATCGGCATGGCTGTGATTAGCTATGGTACGCGTCCTATGGGCTCATGTCTACGACCAAATCATAGCCGCGTCGATATTCAGTATAATGAATATAATCTATATAATAGAATACTATAATATATAATAGTATATAATCTACTGTTTTGGAAAAAAAAAAAACCTCCTAAAGTATGGTATACATGATTGAATTGATAAGGATCGCTACTTATTCCCAAACGCACTCACAGGCGATGCTTTTACTCTGCACACACGAGCACAGGGGTTGTAAACTGTTTTTAAGTTACAAAAAATAGTTCTTGGGAAAAATTCTGTAGCAGAATCAATTCACATGGGGAAAAGAAAACTGTCTGTAGTCCAGCAAGCCTAGTTTTCTAGACATGAACCATCGTAGCTGCTGTATTAGATCTTGTATTGACACTAATCACATGCATTTATGTGAATTATTTAACTGAAGGCATCTCGTCGGAACATAGACTGGATTCAGGGCTAGAGAGATTACATCATAAACGATAGATTACGACGGTGTTACAAGTTCTCATAACTTTCATATGTTTTTCATTTGGCTTACCATCTCTGGTCTTTTTAGCAAACTGAAAACAAGCCTACCATCTGGTGTTGCACATCATGTATTTGCATACTGAAAAGTGATTGGCTCTTATATTTTATGATGCGATAGCACTCGCCTGTTCTATTCAGTACTAACTCAGATTTTCCAATGACGTTTTAGTTCTGGTTTCTTAAAAGAACACAAAACAACACCCGCAATCCCATTACCATGAAACGGTTTAGTCATTACAGATATACTACAGTATATGGCCTAAAAGTTTGATGACGAGAACAAAATGTTTATAGACAAGTGGAGAGAGAACTATTCGTTTATTCTCACCATTTCAAATTCAAAACGGACGTGTTATCTGTTCAGGGTCCATGGTGCTAGTCCGTTTATGACGTGAAGCAACGCTTCAATTCAACTGAAATGATTCGGTCCCTCCAGGATTTTTTGCGAATGCAGAAATGAACGCGAAATCAAGCAAAAATCGTAAGATTCGGATTTGGAGGAGCTTGCAATTTTTCCAGATTTACCGTGGAATTTCCTCCGATTCTGGCTAAGACGCATCACGTGACGTCATCAAAAACGCGCATTCAGCCGAAGCCCTCTTCGCTTCACGTGTGTCGAACATGAGTACAGCTAAAAAGGTCTCGTTTACCAACAGACATCGCTGCGAAACAATTCCGTGCAAAACTATTTAGTGCAATTGCAATTTCGCTAATTCACGTAGTTTACGGCAAAAAATAGCACAAAAAAACTCAGCAAATTTTGCAACAATCACAAAAAATAACCTGAGCGAAATCCTGTACGGACTGGTTATTTACAGCCATAAAGTTTTGGGGGTTAGCACGTTCGCCTCGTACCTCTTGGATTGGGGGTACAGATCCCAAAGTTTGCATGTTCTCCCCATGCTTTAGGGGTTTCCTCTGGGTACTCTGGTTTCCTCCCCCAGTCCAAAGACAGGCTGATTGGCATTTCCAAATTGTCTGTAGTGTGTGAATGTGTGTGATTGTGAGCTGCGTTGGGTTGGCACCCTGTCCAGGGAGTCCCCCACCTTGTGCTCAGAGTTCCTTGGGATAGGCTCCAGGATTCCCATGACCCTGTGTAGGAAAAGTGGGATTTATGGATGGATATGTGGACAGCCATAAAGTATAAACTACTACATTTACTCCAACTCTGAACAGAAGAAACTTTCCCCGTGTAACTTTTGGTTGCCAAAATTATTATTATAATTTTTACCACCCCAGAGAGAAACAGTGGTACTTTTTTTTTTTTTTTTTATGATTATTTTTTACCTCAGACTGGAGAGTATTTCCTTCTACCATGTCTACCATGTAGTATTCAATTTCAGTCTCAACATCTGATCTCCCTTTCTCTCTCACACACACACACACATTCAGCGTACACAGAAAAGCAGATCATTTTCGTAGAGGACAAAGGGCAATAGGAACTGCTGGCTCCATAAGACAGCCGTGTCAATCTCACTGCGAATCAATCAGAGACAACAGCCAACATTGCTGACATACGCAAACCAAGTGCACTGGCTCTCCGAGTGCGTCTGCCATCCCCGCAGGACTCCCATTCCATTGGCTCCTATTAAACATTAGCTATTTAATTCTGAGCAAGGCTCCAGTGAGCCGGAAGACCTCTGCTTTGCTTTTCTTTCAGTTTTTTTTTTTTTTTTTTTTTTTCCACCAGTTTCTTTTCCAGCTGAAAGCAGCAGGACAAAATAATACTGCAGGCGTATGTGTATGTAGAGGGAGAGCGAGGAAAAAGTAGCCAGCTTTGCCAAATATCAGTGATACGATTCACCCCGAAAAAGAACGCAGTCACTGGAGCTCATTTCCTTCCGAGAAGTTGTTGATTAACGCATAATGCCCGGCCTGCAGTCATGAGCTAAAATGGAAACGTTCTTGAAAAAGTGAGAGCTATTAAGCGTAAAAGTGCAGGCTATTTTTCCTGCAACGCCTGGGGAGAATGTCTCTCTCTCTTTCGCTCTCTTTCGCTCTTTCTCTCTTATTTTCACACCTACTCCACACCATCATTTATGGTCACACACATGTATAACTAAATACACATACACACACACTTTTGAGTGTAGGTCTAGAATTTATCCCTTACATGCATTAATTATTTTTAAAAATATAGCCACATGTTTGGATGGTTTTCTGGTATGCATATTGAACCGGGGAATAAATTGACCTCTGAAAAATACTTGCAATGTGTAAGATTATTCACTAACATTTATTAGCTGTAAAATATTACAGAACATGCTTTTCAAAAATGCTCTGGGAACATATTTTTTTAGCCATTTTTTATTTATACGCATATCCCGGTTCAATAGATTTTCCCTTTTTAGAAAAAAAAAAAAAACTTCAAATGGAATAATAAAAGAATTTTTGATTGAATAAATATTAAAAAGTAAACGGCTTGTCTAGGAGTCCAAAAGGCTAAACAGTATGCTTGAAATATATAAAATAAATAAATCTTACTGTATCCAAAAAAGTTATTATAATAATCCATCCATCCATCTTCTATACCGCTTTATCCTTTTCAGGGTCACGGGGGAACCTGGAGACTATCCCAGGGAGCATCGGGCACAAGGCGGGGTACACCCTGGACAGGGTGCCAATCCATCACAGGACACAATCACATACACACTCACACACCCATTCATACACTACGGACACTTTGGACACGCCAATCAGCCTACCATGCATGTCTTTGGACTGGGGGAGGAAACCGGAGTACCCGGAAGAAACCCCCGCAGCACGGGGAGAACATGCAAACTCCGCACACACACACAGGGCCACGGTGGGAATCGAACCCCCGACCCTGGAGGTGTGAGGCGAACATGCTAACCACGTTCGCCTCACACTATATTGTTATATTTATTATATAGTGTGATATATCACACTAATATTATTATTATTATTACAATAATAATATTATTATTATTATTATTATTATTATTATTATTATTATTATTTAAAAAACAACTTTATTTTTATATAGTGCCTTTAAAGCAGCTTCTCAAGGCACTTTACTCAATAAGAAAATACCAAGAAAATAAAAAAATACACAAATAAAAACACAAAACGTACAAAAACAAAAAAACGACTTGATACACTACATATACTACAATATACAGTATACAATATATACTACAAAACACTAGTTTAAAAAACAAACCTAAAATAATTTTTAAAAATCAAAAAAAAAAAAAAATTGTTCAGTGGAGTTTGATACAAAGTCGTTTTTTTTACTTCGATTTTTTTTTGTTGTTGTTGTTGTTTATTATTTACTAAAGATTGAAGACAATAAATAGTCGAGAGCGCTACAGAAGTTCTGAAGTGATCGGGGGATTATTTACTGATCTTATATATTCCTAAAATATTAAAAAGAGTCTTAATCCACTGTCCTTGAGTGGACCCTACGCGTGAAAGAACTGATTCAAACAAAATGATGTTCATTTTTCTTTTTTTACAAACATGCATTTTATTTAGAAATTAAAAAAAAAAAAAGTTTTACAATATGTCTGACACAGGCCTAGATTATTTGTGTAGGAAGTTCATACAGAAATGCCTTGGATGTCCTGCATCTGTCACTGTCAGCCTTTTGGATTGTGAAGAGCAACACTTAGGCTAATGAAGGAATATAAACCAGGATAATGGTGTATATAACACTGGAGACATTTGAAGATGATTCGTGTCTATTATATTCCTAAAATCATTCAATTATTGGTCTAAAGTCAAGTCCGACAAAGGGTTTGTCAGAAAAGATCTTGCCATGTCATACGCGCAAACAGAGCTTGGACACGACAGGTCAGGGTTCAACTCAGAAATGTGCGTCCAATCGATCAGTCTCCTGCCAGAAGTCGCTGGTACATCGTGATAACATTATCGCCTCGGCTCCCGTGAGCGGCCTGGATGCGTATCAGTGTTACTGCAGCTGGAGGATAACCCGAGGCGGCTGGAGTTCTACCTCCCCCAATAATTCAGTTTGAAGGAAAGCTGAGTAAAAGGAGATGTTTGAATCGTGCACACATCTGTGTTCTGTTTTCCGAGGTCGCGTCCTCGACGAGATCAAATTCAAGGCTCGAAAACCCCGTTTGTGGAAAGGATGTCAGAGAATGCCGTCACTGAAAGACAAGATAAGGAAATTCCACCATTATGTTTTCTTTGTGATACAAATAATGTGAACTCCGTGGTTTGACTCTGAATCGACTCGATGCCGTGCCGTGTGTTTTGGGTTGCAGTGGGGGGGGTTTTTGTGGGGTTTTTTTGGAGATGTTTTTTCTAGAACTGAGCCTCAAGACACAAACTGACCCAAAGGACAGATCTGGAGTGCTGAAGAAATGCTGCCATATGTTGACAAACAAAAAGAGAAAATAAACAGTAAACATAATTAGTACAGTTGTAGTATTTACATAATCCTGTAATAATACTGTGTGTATATATATATATATATATATATATATATATATATATATATATATATTTCTTTGACGTGCTTAGCAGAGGTTTGTTTGTTTACCTTATTCTGTCAATGAAACAATGAAATGAAAGAGTTTTACGAGCATGTTTTCAGACGTACGTGGGTTTTTTTTTGTTTGTTTGTTTTGTTTAATTATGTGAATGAAGCAAAAGTAAAACGGTTGCTCGGCAAATGGAGCAATGGATGTGAAGGAACGAGTCTTTATTAAAAAATTTAATTAGAAATCATCATAACAGGTTTGTGTTTTCACACATTCTTTCCAAACCATGTAAGTGTGTAGGGTCTGTTTGTTTGTTTGTTTGTTTATTTGTTTGTTTGTTTAAGTGGACAATATGTCTTATTGTGCTTATTGATGTTTAATGTCTTAATCATTTTGGTAACATTTTACAATAATAGTACTTGAATATCCTGAGTTAATATTTACTTAAATATGAACTACAGTAATAATGAGTTAAGGCATGTAGTAATCATGAACTAATGAAGAGCTTAACCTTTACTACGATGTGCATCTTGTATATCGATCACCTTAAGTATAGGTATTAGTGCATGGTTATTAAAGTCTTCCCATGGGTTTTTTCTTTCTTTCTTTCCTTTTGCTCGATGATGCTCAAAAACAGTTTGGGTGAAGCCCTATATACTGGTCAAGTCCATGGTTTTATGAGTTACGGTCATGTTCAAACCCCTTTTTCTTCATATACAGTGAAAGCAATATACCTTCCGCAGACTTCTTTTCCCCTTGGCATTGTGAAACCGAAAACGAGAAGTAACCTGACAAATTCAACCAATCCCTTTATTCGACAGCCAGCCCCAGGAGCGGATCACTTTCGCACACGCTGCGGTTCCCACCTGAGCTCAGCTGAAGTTAACACCAGACCACCGTTGTCAAGATCAATTCCGGGATAATACCTGATTTTCAAAACTGGCGTTCACTGTCGAACAGATGTAGCTGAAAGTGCGAGGTCGGTTCGTTAGAATTTTATTCGTCGAGCAGCAGAGGAGATGGTCGAAGGGGAAAAACAACTCCCTGAGTTCGCTGAAGTTCTCTGAGAAGAAACCTTATGAAGAACCAGACGCAAAAGGGAAGCCATCCTTTTCTCAGTGATGCCAGAAAGAGAGATTATAAATCATTATAGTAAAACTGGCTATTTTATTTATTAGTCTAGTTTAATGCTAATTAAAAACACACACACACTTTCTGATTCTGAAACTGAGAGCGCGCAGCATGGAAGCTTGTGTCCATCAACAGAGGCATCCTTATAGCTCAATGAGCCACCTGTCTTGAATGAATACGTTATGACTACAGCAATATTTGGGAAGTTTTATCTGTCATGTTCAACTACAGTATAAGTAGCGCGCACCCCCCCCCCCATCCCCCACCCCCACCCAAAAAAAAAAAAAAAAGAGGGTTTTTGTCTTCGTCCTGCTGATCTGAATATCTGAATAAACTACAGCGGGTGGATTGCGATGTGCAACCCGCGGCTCTGAGAGCGTCCTTTCACAAGGTGCTGGTTATTACAGAATTCACTATAGGCCTACCACAGAGCAATGATATAAATAAAAAAGATTTTTTTGCTTTAAAGGACGACAAAAAGCAGTGGGAACAAGCGGGATTGGTCTGAATTGCTTTCAGAGCCGGTTGGAGTGGAGTTAAAAATCATGCACACCTCTACACAACAGAGACAGTGATGGAGAAATTATAATATTCCATGAAAGGTGATCTGTCCTGTTTCAGTATGCCCACTGTAGCCTCAGATTCCCGTTCTTGACTGAAAAGAGTGGATCCCGATGCGATCTGCTGCTGTTGTATCTCATCTGCCTCAAGATTTGGTCTGTTTTGCTTTTCTTCCCAGCACAGTTGTAAAGAGTGGTTATTTGAGTTACCGTAGCCTTCCTGTCAGCTAGAACCACTTTAGCCAAGGGGCGTTGGATTGAACATTAACTGAAGCTCTTGATTTGTCGCTGTACGATTTTATGCGTTAAGCTGCTATATTTTATTTGAGACAGCACGTGAAAGTTGAAACGTGTGTGTCCATGTGTGTTGTGCTTTTTTTCTCTCCCTACCTTACCAATCCATCCATCCATCTTCTATACCGCTTATCCTTTTCAGGGTCACGGGGGACCCGGAGCTTATCCCAGGAGGCATCGGGCACAAGGCGGCGTACACCCTGGACAGGGTGCCAATACCTTACCAATCTGTTCACATGAATATCCGTGCCTAAGTCCAGGCTTCCAATTACCTCATATTTCTATGAAGAAAGAAAAAACGCAGAAAACATTCAGAGATCGATGATGGTTGCATTACATTTCATGATGGTCACTGCTGAAGATCCCTTATGGGCCCGGTTTCCATGGCAGAAAGATGATGACGGTGTTTACTGCCAGGTCAATGGGTAGGGTGTAAGTGGAGAGTGAGTTCAGGGGAGTAGGGCAGATAATAAGCTTAATGGGTCTCAATCGTGGTAGAGACAAGGCAATAAGAGGAAAATGTCAAGCCTGGCCTTACACACACACACACACACACTCACAGCTAAATGTCAGTCTCGAGGAGGGGCAGTGAGAGAGAATATGATTATCTATTTAATGATTTTTTTTGGGGGGGGGCGGCGTGGGGGATCTCTAATTGAGCATTTCAATGGTGTCGAGTCTAAAATTGGGAAATAAAATGAAGCGCTTGTACAGATACAGAACACAGAAGTGTGTTTAGGCTCAGGGTCTTCGATACTAGCCATTTTGTTGTTGTAAGAATTTGTTATGCTCTGTGAAATGGCCTACGCATTATTTATCGTAAATCCTTCCAGCATTACGGGGTCATTGGCTCTAAGCCCTGGATTTCATTGGCCTTTCCTCCTCTAATAAATAGGTTATCCTTTGAGAAGCGCATCCCTGTATATGAAACTTTCCTCCGTGTCTGATGATGTGCTTGTGTGGGAGCCTTTTGTCCACGTCGCAGATCCATCATCGCAACCGTTCGCACACACACACACACACACACATACACACCGTCCACATCCATCAGCCACCGTGCGAATTTCACTTACAATGGATCCATTTAAGCATGGACAGTTGTGCGTGGGCCTCCATCACCATAAATCTGGAGTCACCCATCTCTGCTCCTCCCTCGCCTTTCACTCTTTTGTATCTAATGGACCGTACCACTTTGAAGATGGAATGGGGGCAGCGCTGGTGCATTTGTTTCCCCGGCCCCGTGCCCGATGAGCCTGAACTAATCTCATCTGTCATCTATCATGTTTTAGAAGATGGAGAATTAGCTGCTCGTTTGAGGACATCGATTTGACAAATTATCGACATTATGTCACAGGTGTACAGTAGTACGGTGAAACCAAGACTAACGGCGTCTTATAAATATGAACAACTGTGAGGGTGGAAGTGAGCCCCAGGAGAAATGTTATATCTCATTTCTGTAATTAATGCTGACGAACAGCTGGAGTACGCTAATCAACATGCATCCGAGATGCTGAAAGGGATTTTCGCTCCGTTTAGAGAAAAGGCAGTGCATTTCAAACCAGGCTTTCGATTATATTCTACTATTTCATTTCTTAGCATTAGGCACAGGTACTTACCGATCTTATTGAGATTACCTGTGTATAGTCCGTGCCTCTGAGGTTGCCAGATTTAGTGGTATTCAGCATATAGTTTTTTTTTTTTTCTCCCAATACCACTGAAAAAAACCAGGGGATAGAAAATGAGGACTGAACACACCACTTTTTTTTTTCATCGCTTTCAAATGTAATATGATATATAAATAAGAACATCCCAAGATTCCTAATATTGCCACATGAATAGTCCTGGTTGAAATGATCACATGAATCACTGCAAATGTAACTAAAAAAAAACGGCCTCTGCTATCATTATTCGGCAGCTTATAAAATAGCGCTTGATCCAGCGCATCCTTTAATTTTACATGTTTATTTTTTTTAAAACGTTACACACCGACAGTTAATTGTGCACACAACTTGGTCTAGCCCTGACATACTTAAGTAAAGTCCTTAAATCATAATGTGTGAGGGATGTAGAAAATTATATTCTGCTTTTTGCACTTTCACTTGAATAAAATTACACTAATTTAAATAATAATAATAATAATAATAATAATAATAATTAGATGTGCTCTCTTGTAAAGAAAACGTGCGCAGCATTTGAAGGATAAGCTGGTCGAGTGTTCATCTACAGTACAACACTTACGGCTCACTCGCTTGAGCTGATATCACACAAGAAAATGTCCAAGGTCAGAATCATGCATAACAGAAACAAGCGTGACCCCTGCACTGCAAAAAAATGACAGTAAATTGAAAATATCTGGGAAAAACAGGCAAATTTGATCGAGTATTTCCTATTTAAATGGTTACAATAAGCCAGATGTAGGATTATTAAACCTGTAGACTCTTTCCAAGCCTCAATCGTCTTGGAGTATTGGCAGGAAAAAGAAAATTAAGCGTTTATTTCTAGAAAGAAGCAGAATTATCTGCTTTTATATATATATATATATATATATATATATATATATATATATATATATATATATATATATATATATATATATATATATATATATATATAAAAGTTTAAAGTTTGAAATGAGTAAAAAATAGCTGAATAATTGTATACTTAATTCATAATAATCTCATAATAAATGACATCAGATACATTTACACATATTCAAGATACTGTTACGTGGGAAGATATCATCATTTTTGTAGTGCTTTGAGCAAACTCGACCACACTCGCACAAATCCTGTCTCCTTTTTTAAAAATAAATAAATAAATAAATAAATAAAATACTTTGCTTTTCACCAGATTATGGGCTGCAAAAACATTTGAAGAATATTATGAGATACAATTATATGCCTTCATGCGTTCTCACCAACATATGGCACGCTCATATATATAGTGTATAATATATATATATATATATATATATATATATATATATATATATATATATATATATATATATATATATATATATATTATAGTATACTATATAGTATATAGTGCAGTAGCACCATAATCATAGGTATAGAAGTGTTTAGCTTGTTTTTTGTTTTTTTTAATGCTAAAATAACAGCTGTTTTTAAAAAAAAAAAAAAAAGATGGCTTGTTGAGCACCGAGCTGATTCATATTCGATTGTTAGGTCCTACAGAAAGAGAAATCAGTGACGCTATAAGCTGACGTGTCTCTATAGTCATTTATACGTACACCATTTCTCTAATGCAGCACTCAGTGGTCAGTTGGTCACAGTTTTTAGCCTTTCTAGATGATTTAATCATTAAGCAGGATTTTTAAAAGGTAAATCACGGACAGAAGGTTCAAGAAGATCGATATCGCGCAGGCTTAGTTCAATCCCAGTCCGTTCGTTTTATAAAGGGAGGTAAAAATGCACAGCTTTCCTCCTTCATGCGTGGTGTATGGATGGAAACCAATTTAGATTTGTTTCTCTGCAGGAAAAAAAAAAAAAAAAAAAAAAAAGGGTATTCGATCAGTACATCACCGCACCACCACGTGGTTGTAGCTTCGAGCATCAAAAAGTGTATGCTTTACACATAAGACAGTGATGAATGGATTCAGTGTGTTGAGAGATTCAGGGATTAATGAAACACCAAGAAGAGTGATTGTACATATTGTAAAATTAGCGAGATCATTGATCTTTGAAAGCCTCTTGGGTTCCTGGATGCCAATCAGAGCGAAAATGAACCTTGCTCTTGAATCAGTAGGGAAACTGAGCTTTAGTTAATTATTAATGGGCAAACAAATAAAGCCCTGAGATTTACATCACCGCTGCTTTGTGTCATCAGTTTAGTTCTAATTTAGTGTTTGGCTTTAACTAACCGTTATTATTAAGTATATGGGACTGGATTAGTCGACAAGTGGGTAAAACAATCAGCCTTAACCGTGGAAGTGTGAATTGAAGCTACAGGATCTATAAATTGAACTTGGTGTTTTTGCTCTCCACACACACACGAGGTTTCGAGGTTCAGGTCTCAAACGTTCACTCCTCTACTCCATTTGATATTGAACACCATCATCTCATGTGTGCACCGGTAATGCCAGACAAAACTGAAATCAATGAGGTATCAGCTTGAGGAATGAGAGAGGAGGGAGGCGAGGAAGGCAATCGTGGGTGGACTGTTCTGCTTGAGTCTTGTTACAAGAAGCTTGCAGGCTTCTCCCACAACCTCTGTGGGTTACTGGGGGCCTGATATGCCAAGGTTCTCAAGAAAGAAAGAAAAAAAAAAAACATACAGAATTATTTTCCGACAGTCCTCAAGCCCTCAAACTGAATACACAGGAGTGTTCAGGAATAAGTAAGGAATAAAACACTTGGGGGTGTGCTGTTATAGGATAATAGTCAACAATGGGGCGTTGTGATGCATCCTGATGCGCACCACGGACGATTTGGAAATGCCAATCAGCCTACAATGCATGTTTTTGGACTGGGGGAGGAAACCCCCAAAGCATGGCGAGAACATACAAACTTCACGCATTCAGGGAGGAGGAGATAATCGAACCGCCAACCCTGAATGACACCTCAAACTTTTTATCCATTTACAGTTAGTTTTATTGTTGTTGAGTGCCCGTAAAACAAGGTAGGTTATTCCCTCATCAGTCTTGGTTTTCTCTCTCTCTCTCTCTTGAAGTTAATATGCAAAAATCGCAGCTTATCGTGTTACCAGGCAACCAGAAAATGCAAAGTCTTCTCTCCAACGCACTGACACTGGAGACTCCTTCCATTAAAAGCATGTCTTCTTACTGTACAGTACAGTTGCCATTTATATAGCGCTTTACAATGTATGGGAGGGGAAGTCTCCTCAAGCACCACCAGTGTGTAGCATCCACTTGGATGATGAGGCGGCAGCCATAGTGCGCCAGAACTCTCACCACACACCAGATATTAGTGGAGAGGACAGAGTGATGTAGCCAATTCAGAGATGGGGATTACTAGGGGGCCGTGATAGATGAGAGCCAATGGGGGAATTTTGCCAGGACTCCAGGGTTATACCCCTAATCTTTTACAATAAGTATCCTGGGATTTTTAATGACCACAGAGAGTCAGGACATAACATCTCATCAAAGACAGAGCTATACTGGGGGCATTAGGCCATTCACAGACCACAGGCTGAGCGCCCCCTGCTGGCCTCACTAGTACCACATAGTCCTACCCAGGAGGTCTCCCATCCAGGTACTGGCCAGGCTCAACCCTGCTTAGCTTCAGTGGGACAACAGAAGAGAACTGCACTCTAGTAGATATGACTCTAGAAAACTTCATTTCAATGATTAGGCTTTTTTCTTTATTAAATTTTTTAAAAAAAATCCATTTATTAGTAGGCTCATATTGTGTGTGGCATCCACCATGCGAGACCCTGTAAATGAGTTGTTACTATAGAAGTGAGAAGACTATTTATGACCAATCAGAATCGAGAATCCAACAGTACTCAAACACTGACGGCTACGCTATATTTTGTAGGCCTGTTCTTCGACGTCTCGCCCCTTTGTTCACTCGGTATAGAGTTATCAAGATCACGATCGTGCCTAAATTCTTATTATGCTGTCGTCTGAAGTGCATCTCATCCGTCCTTCAGTAAAGACGACAGGTCCACATCATTACGCTGTCATCGTTGATGACAAATTAGCATTAAATGTTTCTGGCTGATTAAGCGATGTCAGGACAAGTGACTGACAGCAGAGCGTGAGCTATAATTCAGTATGTTTAACCGTGTGTGAGGATTGTGGGAAACTCTAAACAAGATCAACCTATCTCTTTTCGGTTTCGGCATTATTTTCTTTAAGCATGTATCAAAACGCCATTAATATTAAATAATTTTGCACAAGTATTTAAAGGATTTTTCCACTTTTCAATGAGGCAGTGATGAATGGATGCAGGATTAACGGTGCAGATTCAGTGTTTGATGTTAAGGAAAGTCGTGAGTTTTAATTTAATGTCAGGAAGGTTTTGAGTGCACTTCATACCTGAATAATCCAATGCTTATTTTATATTCCTGTAAAAGAAAATGTGATTCATCAGACCAGACTACCTTCTTTCCTTGCTCCATGGTCCAGTTCTGATGCTCACGTGCCCATTGTAAGCACTTTCGGAGGTGGACAGGGGTCGGCGTGGGCACTCTGACCGGTCTCTGGTGACGTAGCCCCATACTCAGCAAACTGTGATGGTGTATCCTGACACCAGGGTGGCTGTGGTTCAGGTGGTAGAGCGGATTATCCACTAATCGTAGGGTTGGCGGTTCGGTTCCCGGTCCACGTGACTCCACATGCCGAAGTGTTCTTGGGCAAGACACTGAACCTCAAGTTGCTCCCGATGGCAAGTTAGCGCCTTGCGTGGCAGCTCTGCTACCACTGGTGTTTGTGTGAATGGGAGAATGAGAACCAGTGTAAAGCGCTATATAAGTGCATTTACCTTTCTATCATAGACATTAATTAACTTTTTCACCAATTTGTGCTTCAGTAGCTCTTCTATAGGATCGGGTCTACCAGACGGGCTAGCCTTCTCTCCCCACGCACATCAGTGAGCCTTGGGCGCCCATGACTCTGTCACTGATTCACCGGTTATCCTTCCTTGGACTACTTTTAGTAGGTACTAACCACTGCATACCAGGATACCCCCCACAAGACCTGCCATTTTGGAGATACTCTTATCCAGTCATCTATTTAGCCATGTCAAAGTCGCTCACATCCTTACGCTTGCCCATTTTTCCTGCTTCAAACACACCAACTTCTAGAATTGACTGTTCACCTGCTGCCTGATATATCCCACCCCTTCACAGGTGCCATTGTATTGAGATAATCAATGTTATTCACGTCAGTTGTTTTAACGTTATGGCTGATCGGCGTATACAGTATATGAAAAGGAAAAAGAGTAAGAGTAGACGGACTGGGAGAAGAGTTCATCAGAGTTGGTTAATCAATTCTGAGATGTGAATGTGCAATTTAGAGCCATATACCACAGCACTGTTGATCTCAATTCTCAAGTCGGATTATTCAGAAGGTGTTGATTTAATCTTCTATAACAGCAGCGCTGACTAATATTAACACACTTTTTCTAATATGTGACTGTTTCTAGTCTTTCACAGGGACTTGTATGGCGGACACCCAGTCACAAATATATATGATACTCATGGTGTTCAAAAGTTTGTTCATGGAAGTGAGGACAGACAATTAGATCGTGTATAAAACGGTCTCATCCACTGCTGTTGGAGTTTTACTGAAATAAATATAGACTGTTAAAATAAGACTTGCTATTAATCAGTGAAGTAAAGAGGGGGGAAAAAAAGAGGAAAGAAGAGGCAGGACTGCAGGAAGTAGTAGAGATAATAGCTGAATGAATTAAAAATGACAGCTATAAGTGAAAAATTTATGTTCTCTTTGCTCAGCTTCAGGTTCTGGCAAAGCAAGCAGCTGGATCTCCATTTGGAGCATCATGTTATTCGTTTAGCTCCTCCGTGTTTTAACCCAGTTTAAATGTTATAAAAGGTGTTGGGAAAAGTGAAAAGGGGTTCCTTAGGGATACGTAAGGTTTCTTGGCTTAATACAAGGGTTCAGGCTTTCTCTGAAAGGAGAAACCATCTGTTTCAGGATTCCACATAGAAACCTTAAGTGTCCGAAATGTTTTTTTCCTAAAAAAAAAAAAAAAAAAATGAAAGAAAAAACACCCCTAGGATGCCTTACTATCCATAATTTTTTTATTTTTATTTTTTTAATGCAGTGCCTTCAATTAATCTTGGCACCGTTGGTAAATATGAGCAAAGGCGGCTGTTGAAAAACTGTCTTTATTGTTTAACTTTTTGATCTTTCGTCCAACAAATTCACAAAAATACTCTGCTCTCATGGATCTCAAACAATTTCAAACACAACACAGGTTTATCAAAACAAAACCAGCAGCAGTAAGACGTGTACATCATATTCATATTCATTTACAAGCAAAGCAAAAAGCATACACCGAGTGGGGTGAGTTTAATATTTCTCATCTTTCCATGAACCGCTGTGTGGGTTCAGAGATGATCTTTTCCATATGTGTAGGTTTGGGTTTATGTCTGACTCAAAAGAGAGTTTTAATGATCCTGCTGCTCCTTTCAGTGTATGACAGAGTAAATCCAGACACATTGCTTCATAGACATGATCGGGGAGCTGTCTGTGTCTCACTGATATTACACTTCCAATTATATACTGTACAGCGCCCTCCACTAATATTGGCACCCTTGGTAAATATGAGCAAAGAAGGCTGTGGAAAATTGTCTTTATTGTTTAACCTTTTGAACTTTTGTTAAAAAAACAAAAAAATCACAGAAATACTCTGCTCTCATGGACACCAAACAATTGCGAACGCAACACAGGTTTATCACAAAAAAAAATATCTTTATTAAATATAGGTGTGCAACAATTATTGGCACCTCTATGAATTCATATGAGAAAAATATATATATGAAGTATGTTCCTATGAATATTTAATAAACGTTTTTGTACACCTGGGTGTCTAGGTACTGGAAATTGTTCAACCATGACTTCCTGTTTCACAGGGGTATAAAAATGAGGTAACACATAGGACAAATTCCCTTAGTCATTCATAACAATGGGTAAGAGCGAGGAATATAGCTGTGATGTGCGGCAAAAGGTTGTTGAGCTTCACAAAATGGGGCGTGGCTATAAGAAAATAGCACAAGCATTGAAGATGCACATTTCCACCATCAGGGCAATAATTAAGACGTTCCAGTCAACTGGAAATGTTATGAATCAGCCTGGAATTGGACGTGTGTCTATATCGTCTCAACACACTGTGAAGAGGACGGTTCGAGTGGACAAAAAATCTCCAAGGATCACAGCTGGAGAATTGCAGAAGTTAGTTGCGTCTTGGGGTCAGAACGTCTCCAAAACTACAATCCGAAGTCACCTACATCACCACAAGTTGTTTGGAAGGGTTTCAAGAAAATAGCCTCTACTCTCATCCAAAAACAAACTCGAGCGTGTTCAGTTTGCCAGACACTACTGGAACTTCAAATGGGATCGGGTTCGATGGTCAGATGAAACCAAAATAGAGCTTTTTGGTAATAAACACCAGAGGTGGTTTTGGTACACAGAGAGGTAGCCGTATGGAAAAGTACCTCATGTTCACGGTTAAATATGGAGGTGGATCTTTAATGTTTTGGGGCTGTTTTTCTGCCAGAGGACCTGGACGTTTTGTTAGGATACATGACATCATGGACTCTATCAAATATCAACAGATATTAAATGAAAACCTGACTGCCTCTGACAGAAAGCTTCAAATGGGCCGTGATTGGATCTTCCAGCAGAACGATGATCCAAAACATACATCAACATCAACACAAAAATGGTTTACTGACCACAAAATCAAGGTCCTGCCATGACCATCCCAGTCCCCTGACCAAAAACCGATAAGTTTTTGTCTTGTCCTTATGTAAATTTTGGAGGGTCGTCCTGTTCTTGGTGATGTCTCTGCGGTGCCGCATCTGATCCACTTGTTGTTGATGGCCTTTACGGTGTTACACGGTACATTTAATGTTTTGTTTTTTTCGTACCCCTCTCCTGATCGATTCCTTTCGACAGTGAGCGCCTGTACCGGCTTTGTCAGCTCTTTGAAGACCATGGCTTCAGCAGTCAGATGAAACCAAGAAGATATGAAGAAAATCCTACAGAAACAGCTGGTCTTTATTTGGGGTTAATCAGAATCATTTCATTGGTGACAGCTGTATGCTAATTCATTTTGAACATGAGAATGAATGTGATTGGTTCATTCCGAACACAGCCACATTCCCAATTATTGGATAAGGATGTGCACACTTATGCAACCAATTTATTTTTATTTTTCCTCGAAATGTTTCTGATTGTTTTCCTCTTCATTTTTATACTTTGTAATTTCACACTGAGGGTGGGGAAAAGTTCTGACACGATTTAGCTTGCTTTCTTGGTTTGTCTCGTATAGACTTTTTATATCCATTGTAAACAGGGTTAAATTTGAGCTGGATTAAACGTTCATTTCAAGGTGTCAATTCCCAATAAACTCTTCATAGGAAAACAGCAGCTTAGCCGAAGTGATTTCATTGCTTGTCATGTATTAGTCTGTATTTATTAGTCGCTTAGTATGTATGCAGACTCTGTGACGGTAAGAAGGCTGTTAACTTAGCTTGTTAAACATGCTGTGCTTTACTCACAGCCTCATGAGCATGTTGTGAAACTAAATTCAGTTTAAAAGTGGAATATGATTGCACATGCCGGCTGGAGTTAGTTTAGAGTGTCACTCGGTGTGATTTATAGCATGTCGCACGCTGTGCATCAGCACACACCCTGCAGTGGATATAAAGATATAAGCTTAACTCCATTCCGAAACACATTAAATGCGTTTATATTGAAATGTTTGTCACGCGTTTAGTATTTCTGTTGCGAATTTTGTTGGTCGGTGCTGGATTTTTTTTGTTATTCCTGCGAGAGGTTAGCGGTTGCGTGTCACTCTGATGTCACATGACTATTGCTAATGCGATTACACTGGTATTTGCTAGAGAGAGAAAAAAATCTCGAATATAGTCATAGCATTCAGGTTTCATTGTTGGTGTCTAAACACAAACGTTTTATGACCTGAAAGTCCCAGAATGCAGTGCAGCTACTAAGATACAGTTCAAAAAAAAAAACGTGGCTTGGCTAGGTGGCAATATATGAGATCTATGAGCCCGATGGAGTTTCAAGAGCTGGGCAGACTAAATAACTAAAGTACCACTGCATCACTCTTTAAGTAGAGATAAAGTGAGGGCTAAATCCCACTGCACTCCACTATCAGCAGGTAGTTAAACAGTATCGTGGGTAACGGAGGAAACCATTAAGCAAAGTATAGAGCAGAATGTTGATGAAAGAGGATTAATCTTTAATTCATTCATCATTATTTTCACCACTTACTACAATCACGCTTCCTCTTTCCAGCTTTTCTGATAGGTAATGTGTTCATTTCTTACAGTATACATTCACTGTAACAAACACGTACACTTAGGGTTTTAGGGCGATTCCACAAAACAAATCTTTTCACATTTGACCTGTATTATTATATTTTTTTTTTACTTCCTCAATGCCTGGGGCTTCATGCACTTACAGCCTTTGTCTATTCTATAACTGTGTCTTAATATCCATACAGTGCATGCTTAGATCATTCACAGGAAACATGGTGCAGCCGTAAACGAGTACAAGACTGATCATTATTAGCCTGAAAAAGTGAAGTCGGCAACGGCAATAGAATAATGATTTTAAGAGCTAAGGGTTATAAAAACCACTTGACATCTATTTCAAAGCGTAAGTAGGAATTAATACATTCAGAAAGTTCACCGGTCTGTAAGCAGGGCCTCCTGACAGCCAATTAAATGCTCGAGAGGATGTAATACTGATAATTCACTTACAACCAGAGGTTAAGTTGGCAAAAAAAAAATATATATATATATAGAGTGGCGTTTTGTTTAAAAACTGAAATGAAGTAATATGTCCTGTCTTAAATATTATGTCTATGAATAAGTCATGATGTGAATATTTGTGGTTATAGCACAGTGCTCTTGAATTCTCCAATCTGATTGGTCAGAAGGTGTTGATTCATTTTCTTACACGACCTAACTTGCATAGCGGACGCAGCACATGAACTGAATGTGTAATTGTTGGTAGGGTTAGCACGTTTACCTCACACTTCCAGGGTTCGGGGTTCAACTCTCACCTCTGCCCTGTGTGCATGTTCTCCCCATGCTTTGGGGGTTTCCTCCAGGTAGTCTGGTTTCCTCCTCTTGTCCAAGACATGTGTTGTATGCTGATTTCTGAATCGTCCTGAACTGTAGTGTATGAATGTGTGTGTGACTGTGCCCTACGATGGGTTGGCACCTCATCCAGGGTGTCCCCTGCCCCGTGCCCCAAGTTTCCTGAAACTCCATTAAGCCATTATATGGCACCCCTGGGGCAGAGAGGGTTCAGGGCCTTGTTTAAGGTTCAAACTGTTGTAGCTTGGCAGCTCTGGGGCTTAAAATGATTAGTAACCCATAGCCTTAACCATTGAGCCATCACTGCCTGAAAGTGGCTCTGTCTCTGGGTGGATTTGAACCATTAACCATTCAGTTAACAGCCGAACAAACAAACTACTTACGCCACAAAAACCTAAATGACTATGACTATCAATAGCGGAAACCAGAGAACCCAATGGAACCCTACATGGACATGAGGAGAGCATGTCGAGGCCCCTCAAGTCGGCAAGGCTAACGCTCTATGCCTCCATGCAGACTGGGTGAAAACTTGTACTTATAATATTTATCTGAAATCAGCATGAAGAACATATACCACAATAATAAGAACGGTTTGGTTACCCACCGAGGAAGTAGAAATACTAGCACTGCCAACATTATAACACTATTACTGCCTTTTAAATGGACTCAAAACAGACCCTGGATTTGGTTTCAGTGGATTCCTTTTTAGTTTCGCATTCTCACATACTTTCCAAGGCTCCAGTTAAACTTTTAAAGTTTGAGAAGTTTCATTTTTCCTGTGTACTTTCCTTTTGAAAAAGAGAAAAAAAAAAGAAAAGAGGATGTGACCCCTGTATCTTTATAAATATCTCCTAAAGCTAAAACTCTGCACTAACCAATTGTCCTTAATATACTATATAAAGAGTTTCAGAAGTACGAAATGTGAGGTCTGTCTGATATGTCAGTCATGTTCATGTTGAAATAACCTCACACATCCCTAAATAGTAACCGCATGTCTTTTCTTGGTTAGTCATGAAATTGCACCGTACAAGCCTGAACCACAATGTAATGGTCTTTTAGCACTAAAGAGTAAATTTCCATTCCGGATGACTTTCTGACTCCATCGGCAGTTCTCACTCTCCCACTCCATTGTGCAACGGGATGGACTTCCTGCGCTGCACATCATAATTTAGCTAAATGCCAGACAGCGATGGATCAGTCCTGTACTGATTACACAAAAGAAGGCCTGTATTATAATGTGTGCCTAGAGAAAAGCAGGACACGGGCACGTCTTTCCTGTCTGCTCGCTCTACTTTTAGTCCATTCATACAGATTGCTGCAAGGCAGAGCTGACAAGCCAGATGGATATAACTCATGAAAGAGCGGACAGCTAATATGCGAGGCTTTCTGTTATTGATTTCACTCCGACTCCGTGCCAAGGCGTCAGATTAAGGACAAGTGATTTTTCTTTACACCGGTTTAGCTCTTGAGAACGGTGGACTGTTGCTCCAGTTGTATATTTATCTTTTCAGTAATGCCACGATGAATCACGGTGGTTGCTTCAAGAACATTTAAGGGTTGTGTAAATATTTGAAGCCCTTCAATATATAATAACTTGTATGACCTAATGCTGCCTTCAAGTCCTCCACGGTACAGTACTTCACAACACCGAAATTGTAAGCATGATATGATGTATGGTATTTGGTAGAAACCAATCAACGGGTACAAAATCTTCAAAACTGTACAGACAACTTACAAAACAAAAAACGATTACAATCTTTGATTTATTAAAAATATATGACATCATACTTTGTATCCATGTAGAGTTACGTTTACAGCTTCACAACTGACTGTTACTAAGCACTGACACTGGAGACTCCTTTCATAAATGTTCAATAAGCATCTCCTTACAGAAAAAACTCATCATACTAACTGAAATATCCACCCGTCCATCCATTTTTCATACCGCTTGTCCTACACAAGGTCGTGGAGAACACGGAGCATATAATGGCTGACTCTGCTCTCTGACCTCAGAATCCTCACAAGCTCGGAGATACAAAGAAGAGTTTTCCAGTACTGTAATATACATGTGACAATAAAGGCTTTCTTGTTTTGACATAACTATGATGCATGGTTGAATTTTAGCATCTGGTCAACGCTAGTCAAAAACGTGCAGAAGGAATTGTATGCCATATTATGTTATATAAATGTTATATAAACGAGTAGAGAGTAAACTTCCTTTAAAAAAGGTCATTCTTCAAGGTCTCCATAATCTACAGCTTTCTCCTGTAAGGGAAGCGAATCCTGCTGCATTTGTGATTACTACGCAATCGCCTGAAACAAATGGTGTATGAAGCTACAGTCTGGGCTAGAACCAAATCAGCCCCAGCCTCACTTCATCATATCATTGTGTATTTTTCTAATGACCATAGGTGGTGCTGTTGCGCTTGGTTTTCACAAAAGTCCAAAATAATCAATTTTTAAGGCATTTGTTAAAAGCAAATAGTCTGATATAGTCTCATATTGATGTCTTTTTATCTTTGGAAGCCCATTTCATCCTGTTGAAACGGCCATCTGACTCTAGATGATTGCGTGTCATTGTGCTGCGTCAGTTTATTACACCCGAAAGTTTTATACGAATGTGTTTTTCTCCATACAGTTTTATTTCTCTGATTTATGACTTCAATGCCAGTGTTTGGCTCCCTGTGGAAGGCTAAATCTCTTCTATTATTTATTCTGACAGACTCTGCCTACACAAATGACCAAAAACCTTCACAGTCACATAAAAGCCTTTACAGCTAAACAGAATAGTAATAATTAATGTATAAACGAGTAAGTTGCATATTGGTAAAGATCCTTTGAGCACCATTTTGGCCTTTAGAACCTGAATTCATTTCAATTCATTGTGTTGTTGTTGCTGAACTTCTAAGAAGTTTAGGTTAATCTTTCTACTACATTATGACTTCTTTTATCTGGGCCATGATTTGGATTGTAGACTTGTTGTACGGTACGCCCACATTGTCAAATATCAACGTCTTGGATTTTTTTTTCCTTACTAAAAACCCATGCAAACCTTTGCACTGTGTATATATAAGATACGTACATTATTATTTGCATTTTTTTTTGTTTGTTTGTTTGTTTCCTTGAGTGGGCAGTCGTTGTTTTTCGAAGATGGCAGTCGGTGTCTCATTCAAGCGTGTTCAGTAATTCGAAAAGATACAGATGTTAACCTTTTTGCTAGAGCTAGCCAGTGCTAGTGGGTGAGAATAGTGCTTTACTAAGATAAATCAATGGAAAAAAACTATATAACGTGTATTTATAAGGTGTTGAGCCACGAGGCACTTCCAGAACAGCTTCAAGGTATCTTGGCACCTTGGAAGAGACCATGATAAATAGGTTTCATCAGGATAGAAGTGTTTCATTATAGGATAAACCTGATCAATCAGATGAATTGAAGGGGACAAGTGGCAAAATATTTCTTTCTCTGAAAAATAAAATGACACTTGCTCCAGTGGCTAGTTTCAGCCCTTACAGAGAATACTGTATGTCTCAGATTTATATATTAGTTTTATAGTTCTTTCTTGTGTTTGGGAGTCTTACACATGGCTTTAAAGCACGTAAGATCTAGAAGCAACCAGCTGCCGTACACCGCTATTTGAACAGACTCTTTTCTTGTTCACTTTACAGAACACTACTTGTGGTTACGGCTCCCTCTTGATGACTGCGTTTGTAATTTCCAGCTCAGATCTAAGAGGATCCCTGTAACCCATGAGTCAGAGGCCTCGGGCGGTACACGCTGTGACCAAAAGGTCCGTAAGAACAGCAGTTTCCATGACTCTGAGTTTTTCGAGGGCTGCATCACAGACCAAAATGATTAAAACGAAGACGACGATCGAGTCCTTTGGACCAGTTTAACCCCGAGAACCCTAAAACAAAAAGAACCCCCACGGCTTCCTAAAACAAAACACGAGTCAACTTTTCCCAGAATTCCCAAGTGAGTAGTTTATGACCGATAAGTCTGCAGTGTATGAGAAATCCTGTGGCCAAACCAAACCCTTATTTCTAGTAATATTTGCAATGTAACAAATCATTTAGTATACCATGGCGTTGCTGAATTATCAGTGTTGGTTGGTTAGAAGGTGTGGATGGTTTTTCTAGAACGGCAGCAATGATTCAATATAATTCAAATAACAGGTTCATGTTAGAATTGTGTGACGTTGAAGTTTTCCGAAGCATTCATGGAAGGAGTCTCCAGTGTCAGAGCTCTGCATCGAGGCTTGACGCTTGATGTACCAAGCAGAAAACACGGGAACGAACAAAACAAAGCGTTTAGCTCCAAAATTAGCCTTTTTATTCAGGTGTTTCGGGGTGAATAATTGGAATTCCAGTACATAATATTATCCACAAAGTGTGTGTGTGTGTCAGAAACTTTTCCGGCTCTTAAAGCTGATTAAAACCAGCAACAATCACCGCCCTTAACCCCCACCCCCCCCCAACCTCACCATCACCTTCATCCCTTTTTGGTACAAATTTAACACTTGTGCTGATAATGTTACTCATTTTGTCCTGCTTTTGATTCTTTTTTTTTTTTTCTTTTTTTGTGGAGTAACTTTCTTACCATTATTCATTTTTTTGACTCTTTTATTAATTTTTTTCTTACAAAAAAAAAAAACAACTTGTACCTTCCACATATCTTGCATCAGCTGAAATCGTTTTTAGCACTCCATACATACATTTCGGAAAGAGGTCCTTTTTTTTTTTTTTTTTTTAAACCATCGTTGTGAAAAGATAAAAACATGCAAAAAAAAAATGTCGTAACCTGATTTTTTGCTTTTTTTTTTTTTTTTTTTGCTTTTTTTTTTTTTTTACATTTACAAGATTGAAACCATTTTTGCACTTCTTTATCGACTACATCGAAAGTAAAAGAAGAAGAAATAAAAGAAATATGTACACACATTTTTTTTTACAGTAGAGTAAAAACTGAGGGCATCAGATGGCGGCAAATGAAGTGCACATGAATGAGAGCGAGCAGAAAGGAAACAACTGCTGCCTATTTTTTTTTTTTTTTTTTTTTTGTAAAATGTAATACCACTTCAGAAAGAAAAGTAAAACTTTTTCTGGACAACTCCCTCCATCTGCAACCATCTGCATATGTGACTTTCAATGGAAAAAAAAAAAATCGACATTTTTACTGTACTGTACACTGATCTTTCTTTGTTGATCTCTTCATAAATTCGTTAAATAACGAGTTTTTTTTTGTAGATGGTAACCGGGAAAAAGAAACATCATGAAGCAGATCAGAAATTAACACTTTCTTGTCTTGAAACTTACTCCAAATGTCAGTACCATTAAAGCCTTGAACATACTACAAACTAATCCTTCAGATCAAAAAAAAAAAAAAAAAAAAATTGTACAAAAAGGCACATTAAATCCCAGTGCTTCTGTACTGTAAAATTCAAGTCAGTGTAACTGAGCGCTTATGGTAGCCTACAATCCAAAAACAGTGACGTCATCTCTTCTTCTCTTCCCAGTCTCCCCTTCCGCTCATCTCCAAATCATCTTCAGTGCCAAAAGCCTTCAACAAGCATAAATCTGCCTACACTACAACACTGAGCCTAGGATTTTGTTTATTTTGTCGCTTTTTTTTTTTTTTTTTTTTCATAATACATTTTAGTTTTCTGTTTAAATCCGTCTGTTCTCAAGGGGAAAATCGGTTGACAGAAGCTCAAGTCCTCATCCATCAGTCAGAATGGGGGTGGGGGTAGAGAAAAGCCAGGCATGTGTGTGTTATCTCCCTCGTTTTCGCTCCGCCTCACTCGTCCGAGCCTCCGTACATGTCGGCGAGTTTGCGGAATCGTGGTCCCCAGTCGTTGAGATAATCGTAGTCCTGGTCTCCGCCGCTGCTGGACGAGCTGATGGAGCTGAGCGAGCCGGCCGTCGAGCCGCTGCCTTCGTAGTCGAACACCAGCAGCGAGTCGTACGGTGGAGCCGTCGGGTCGCCGTCGGCCGCTTTCAGACCCTGCACAGACCAAACAAAAATAAAACGAGTTCAGCCCCAAAAAAAAAAACAACTTTCACATAAATAATTCATCTGTACATTCCTACTCGCAACTTTTTCACCTTGGGTCAGATGTGTATTGTTCTGAAAGTTCTTGTGTATATGAGTAGAGTTGGTCATGGGGAGTTGAACTGCATATTAAGCTGCAACCAACACGAGGTTGAAAGTGTATGTTCTTAGCAACAACAACAACAAAAAAAACCCAGAAAAACAAACAGCTTGACATGAAGAAGCCTTAAAAACTCATCCATGTATCACATTAGCAAGAAGTCTTCATTATTCAGCTCGCCTTTAACAATGTATATTAATGCAATTTACACAATTATGCCACAGTGCTATTAGATTCTCTATTCTGATTGGTCAGAAGGTGTCGCAACAACTGACAAGGGGACTACTCAATACAAACAGACTAAAACACTTCTGCGTAATCACTGATATCTTTCTGTTTTCTGGGAGAAGATGATTATTTCTCTCTTTTTTTTTTTTTTTTTTGGAAAGGAGTCTCCAGTGTCAGAGCTTTGTAACAGGTTGACGCTGTCACTTTTCAGTTTTCCACCGCTGTAAAACATACATTGTGCCTCTTATCGAAAAATAAAAACGTCAACAGCGACAAATCGCTGCAGCTGCTAGAGAAATAAAACAATTTCGGGTAAAAAAACAAAAAAAACAAAAACAACCCTTGCATTATAATAACATTGTTAAAAAAAAAGACTTACGGTTAAATATCTGTTAGGCTTATACAGTAAATGTCTCAGATTTCACTTTAAGAGCTTAAGTAACGCATATTACTATTAGATGCACTTCGGATGTAACGGATCGCAAGCATAAGGACGAGAGCAGGAAGTCATTGCTTCTCGTTAAACCTGAGTCATAAGAACTCTAGTCAAGTCTCCAAATCCTCCTAAATTCCATCGAATGTCATGTTTAGTGTGAGTGTGAGTCAGGTTTTAGTTGACAGTCTTTACATACTGAGCACTAGCACAACTTTGTCTGGAGTGTAACACGACGTGTGGGGAGGACAGGTCATCAGCAGGCCATGTTGCTCCCCCTAGCCTTCCCAATCCAACCCCCCCCCCCCCACTCCCTCCACGCTATGTACTACAATAAACTGTTATTCAGAAGTAGCTTGTCTCAAGTGCGTAAACCTGAAGCCCGAGAGTATCACTGTATCTATATTTCCGATTGGTATTTGCTTGAGAGGACCCGATTTGAAAGAAATGCCTCAGAGAATGTGCTTGGTTTTGTTTTTTGTTTTTTTTTGTTTTTTTCAATTGGTGGTATTAACTGGAGCACAGAAGGCCTTGAGGTCAGAATCCTGCATGCATCGTTCTTTCAAAAGCAGCACGAATACATGCACAGACTTTAACCCTGGCTTCTGTGTCAATGGAAAAAGAATTTAAAACAGACAGCTTGATAAAGCGCTTGGACATGTAATGTCATGAGAGGAAAATTGGTTAAAAGCTGTCCTACTGTCTGGACACGAACAGTTACGTAGCATTAAAACGTGGCAGCTAGCTAAAGCTACCTAACAAACGGTCTGTATTATTCAACGACCTTCACAGGGTTCCGCTCTTATCCCGACGGTAACTCTACAGTTATAGAGGTGAGTAATTGATTTCAAATAAGGTCTGACACTCGTCTCCTCATTAGTTATAAACAAACAGCTCATGCGGACAAAATGGCGGATCGATCCTGTGACATTACGTGACGTGACCTCCCAAGCCTTAATATCGTCTCATTAGCTTGTTGTAAACAGCCCGATCCTGGAGCTGTGAGAAAAAGCACAAATGGGCGTCTCGTCCGTGCTCCAGGGGTCCGCTCGGCTCATTTTTAACCGACCTCCACTTTGCAGATTGAAAGGTCGAGACACGAAGCTTTCTCAGCATGGAAACTAATAATGATCTGGGGTGAACTGTGACCAGAACAGGATTCAGCTATTGGGGAAAAAATGATACCAAAAGCAAGGCCTGTTTTCAGCGCTGAAATTAAACATTGTCCTTGGCTAAGAAAGAGTACCTTGAAAGACTAACTGTAACCAAGAGCAGCATGTTCTCTCACCACTGATGCTTCAGTAACGCTGCTAGCATACAATTACAGCTAAATCAACAATCTCTAAGCTGTGACTAATTGTCTGGTTTTTAAAAAAATTATTTTCGGATTTGTAGCACGACCTTGAGCATGAAACTTTATATACAAGCGCTATATAAATAAAGCCTTCTCTTTTTGTTTGCTAGCAGTTATTGAAAAACGACCTTCACCAACGTGTCATGATATTGCCGAGCATGGTGAAGCAAAAGAATTTTTTTTGCCAAATGATATGATCAATTGTTGTGGCGGGGAAGAGCCAAGTTAGGTGGGATTGAAGTAAACGGGATTTAAATGAGTATAGGAGATTATCAAAGATATACTGACCTTCCAATAAAAATTTAAAAAAAGCTAAAATAGTTCATGAACATTTCAGAGAAATGTAGCTACATCTGTGTTCCTATCCTTGCTCTCTTCAACTGTCCAGTTTGGGTGAACCTGTACCCACTGTAGCCTCAAATTCCTGTTCTTGGCTGACAGGTATGGCACTTGATGTGGTCTTCTGCTGTTGTAGCTCATCCGCCGCAAGAGTTGACGTGCTGTGAGATACTTTTCTGCTCGCTACGGTTGTAAAGAGTGGTTATTTGAGCTACCGTAGCCTTCCTGTCAGCTCGAACCAGTCTGGCCATTCTCATCTCTAGCTCTCTCTTCAACAAGGCGACTCCGCCAAGCAGAACTGCAACTCGTTGGATGTTTTGTTGGTTGTTTTGTTTTTCGCACAATTCTGTGTGAACTCTACAGACTGTTATGCATAAACAGCCCAAAAGATCTTCCCAGTGAAGGCACCGAGATGACATTTCCCCCCATGTTTATAGTACAAAATAGCCAGTAAAAGTGGCTAAGGACCCTGTGCTCTCACTGCCATGGCCTGGGGAAGGTCCTTCGTGGTCTAGTGGCTAATGACCCTGCATTCTCTGGGTTCAATTCCCTGGCAGGGAACCAACCCAGCCACTGGGGGTTGCACTCGGTGCCGGTCCCAAACCCGGATAAAATGGGAGGGTTGCGTCAGGAAGGGCATCCGGCATAAAACTTGTGCCAAATCAAATGATCTGCTATGGTGGACCAACGATCTCCCTGACTGGAGCAGCCGAAAGAACAAAATCAAGGTGTGGGGAAAAATCAACATAGTTAAGCAAAACTATTAAAAGTTGTGATTGCATAGCTGTTCATGTCTGTTGGTGTGAAGCCCCTAAATTAATTGTAGTGCACCCAGTCGCCATCAGAAGTCACATAATTGTGCCATGAAAATGTCAAATGTGGAAAAGTTCAAGGAAGGGGAATACTTATCCAAGTCAGTGTATCTACTAAACCCAACCATTCTTTCTTTCATGCCAGGTCTCTGGATCGGGGAGGAGAAGCGGAATTAGAAAGGAGCCACCATGCTGGGCAGGTAATGAGAAAATCGCCAGCGAGACGTAGCAACCGGCAGACATTTCCCCCTTCATCCCTGGCTCACCACAAGAGCCAGAGAGTTAGAGAAAGAGAGAGAGATGTTCTTGAGCAAAGTGCTCTGCACTTCAAAGATGAAGGGATAAGATAAATAAGCACCCATATATCAAGCCAAGGCCGTCTGTACCAGCTGGGCGAAGAGAGGGAGAAAATGAAACAAACTGTCCCTGCAGGGCCTTGGGAGAGAGTTTCTTTAAAGAAAATGGCAAAGTGGATTTGTTCGTTCAATTGTGAAGACAGAAAGACGTGAAGAACCTGGCACAGATTGAAATGAGCACCACTGACTCAGAGACATTCTCGCTTGAAAGACCTATTGAAAGATGCCCTTCTTACCTTAAAACATGTTTGAAAGAAACGAAAAAGAGGGATAGACTAGAGAGTGGCCGGTTCCACTCTGCAAAACCCTTGGTAGTAAAAAGAAAAGAGGAAGAAAGCCAGTAAAATAAGGCAAGTGTAGAAAAAGTAAATGTAAACCGTGTCTCAGCACTAGTCGTAAAAAGAGAGAGCGGTGTATAAATACGTTCTACTCTCATACTGCCGGGCTTCCATCATTCTCGTAAAAGAGAATGAGCTTCAATTCTCTCAGACAGACAAGATAGAAAGTCAAGCTGCCATGGACATAAATCACACGTCGTAAAAGAGTGCTTTGGTTGTGAGTTGAGCCACCTTCACATATCATGGTTGGTCATTTGAAAAGTCAGTCAAATGGCCTCCTCGAGTAAACATGTGACCACTTTGAGTTTTGAAAAATACCACACAAGACCAATAGGTAAAGGTTTGGCTTGCAGGTCTAGTCGTTTTTGTCTCGTTCGTCTCATTAGAAGGCTAGCACCAAAACTCATGAAGCCAGCATCTATTTCAAACAGCTTCTCATGCACAGGGCAGCCGAGCACACTCTGAGCAAAGTGCTATCTGCCCTCTTCCACATACCATGAGCTCAAGAATGCACATGATTGGCTACTGGCTAGAAGCCATCCCTTCCATCAGGAGACCATGGCCCATATTTCTCTCTCGGACTCCTGCCCATGGATGGCTACGACCTAACCAGGATTCATACTCCTTTCTTATTAATTTGCTAAGATGTATATGCACTTATTGCTTGTTTAGAAACGTCATATAGTGTGGTTCTGGGTATGGGAGTTGGATTTGGACTAGTGGTCACACAGGATCTAAAATATATTGAGTATTCATGTTTCCCTGTAAACTGTAAACAATTCAGCGATTTCTGATGTTTTCATTTGTTTCTTTTTCTTATAGCTCTTGAACACAATGTTGACAATGGTGCTATCAAGCAGCAGTGTTAGAATGTGAACGGTTTATGGTATCACATGGCTTTTGTGACTCAGGTCCCTGGTTCAAATTATATTTGTAAAAGAAAAGGCCCATGAACTGAGCTGCATCCCCCAGCCCAGTACCTCCTGACGGGTAATAACGACGCTTTCTGTGGCTCTGAGCTGCGTTTTTCTGGTTTTCTGTGTTCTAGTTTTCAGTCCAAGTCATGTCTTTCGCTGGTTCCTGGTTCTGACCCCTGCCTGCTTGGTTTTTTTTTTTTATAGTGTGAGTACAGATTGGCTCACACTCAGTTCCCTACAATGAACCTCAACTATGATTCTTGGAAAAAAAACTAAATAAAGAGACTGCAATTATGGCTAAGTGCCTCTGGCTTCTGAGTGTTGAGTGACTCAGTGTGGAGAAAAAAAGAAAAAAAAAAGAATAATTGTGTTGTGAGAATCAGTAAATAGTCAGTGTATCATAAAAAAACCCATCTCTGATATCACCTGAGAATGTGTGTGTGTGTGTGTGTGTGTGTGTGTGTGTGTGTGTTGGCAGAGTTGGGTATAACGCGTTCCAAAGTTTTACTGTATTCTAATGACTTTTTCTGATAACGTAGTAATGTAACGCATTACATTTTAAATTTATGTAATTTGATTACAATAAATAAACTGATGTCAATAAATTACGTTACTTACATTACAAATTTATTGTTAAACAATATAAACTAAAATGCATTTTTTTTTTTTAAACCAGTAAAGGGGTTGGAACTGAAACAGTAACATCCTCTGATGCTGAGTAGGAAAACAAGGTGTGTAAACGTCTGAGTTCCAGTTTACGTGAACATGATATGAGCAGAGCGTAAGGACAGATAATGTACTTTGCAATATTCTACTTAGTCATTTATTTATTGAGGAAAATGATCCAATATTACATATCTGTGAGTGGGAAAAGTATGTGAAGCTTTGTTTTCAGTATCTGGTGTGACCCCCTGTGCAGCAATAACTGCAGATAAATGTTTGTGGTAACTGTTGATCAGTCCTCGGCTTGGAGGAGTTTTATCCCGTTCCTCAGTGCAGAACAGATTCAACTCTGGGATGTTGGTGGGTTTCCTCACATGAACTGCTTGCTTCAGGTCTTTCCACATCATTTCTATTGGATTCAGGTCAGGACTTTGACTTGGCCGTTCCAAAACATTAACTTTATTCTTCTTTAACCATTGTTTGGTAGAACGACTTGTGTGTTTAGGGTCGTTGTCTTGCTGCATGACCCACTTTCTCTTCAGATTCACTTCACAGAAAGATGTTCTGACATTTTCCTTTAGAATTCGCTGGTATAATTCACAATTCATTGTTCCATCAATGATGAAGTCGCCCTGGACCACATGCAGCAAAACAGTTCCAAACCATGACACTACCACCACCATGTTTCACAGATGAGATAAGCTTCTTATGCTGGAATGCAGTGTTTTCCTTCTCCAAACATAATCCTTCTCATTTAAAACAAAATGTTCTATTTTGGTCTCATCTATCCACAAAATATGTTTCCAACAGCCTTCTGGCTCGTCCACGTGATCTTTAGCAAACTGCAGAAGGGCAGAAATGTTATTTTTGTAGAGCAGTGACTTTCTCCTTACAACCCTGCCATGCACACCATTTATTGTCCAGTGTTCTCCTGATGGTGGACTCATGAACATTAACATTAGCCAATGTGAGAGAGGTCATTAGTTGCTTAGAAGTTACCCTGGGTTCCTTCGTGACCTCACAGACTATTACACGTCTTGCTCTTGGAGTGGTTTGTTGGTCTCCACTCCTGTGAGGGTAACAATGGTCTTGAATTTCCTCCATTTGTACACAATCTGTCTGACTGTGGATTGGTGGAGTCCAAACTCTTTAGAGATGGTTTTGTAACCTTTTCCAGCCTGATGAGCCTCAACAACTCTTTTTCTGAGGTCCTCAGAAATCTCCTTTGTTCGTGCCATGAACACAAACATGTGTTGTGAAGATCAGACTCTGATAGATCCCTGTTCTTTAAATAAAACAGGACGCTCACTCACACCTGATTATCATGCCATTGATTGAAAACACCTGACTCTAATTTCACCTTCAAATTAACTGCTAATCCAAGAGGTTCACATACTTTTGCCACTTACAGATATGTAATATTGGACCGAGTATAATATTTGTGTGTGTGTGTGGGGGGGGGGGGGTCTTGGTGTTATATCTTGATGGGGCACCAAATGTTCCCACAAGGATATGAGTCCCTGAACTTGTGAGGACATCTGGCTGGTCCTCATTAACCCAAGAATGCAGCTTTTATTTAAAAAAAAAACAAAAAAAAAAAACAACTAAATTAAAACGGATTACTGAGAAAAAGAAATGTGTAGGTGTTTGCATGTCTGCGTGTGCGTGTTACCTCATTGATGAAGTCTCCGATATCTCCGGGGTGTGGAGCAGCCGATCTGACCGGGTACTGAGGCTCCGGGTGAAGCGGTCTCTCGTCCAGTCTGCGGATCCCGACGGGCTTCACACACTCCGGATCCATAGTGTCCGGCTGCTGCAGCTGACTCAGATCATAATCCTACACGCACATACATGCTCATAGTTAGCTTCTCTAGGCTAATTGTGCTTCAGGCCCAAAGCTCCAGCTCTCCGTAAACTTACTGTAATCCCATTAACATCGCTATTGCGATAGGATTAGACCAGCTCTGCTGAGGACCTGGGCATCGTGGGATAGTGGAGAACTGGAGCAGCAGGCTTTTCAGTGACTCAGCATGGTTTTAACAAGAGGAGCTGAACTGAATTAATCCTGTTAAAAGTCGAGTTTTATGTTGAACAAAAAAAAACAAACAAAAATGCAGGTAGTGTTGGTGCTCGACTCCACTCTCACACATACGGTATGCTAAGCTTATATATGTACTGTATGTTTTAAACACTAGCATCATTAGAAGCACTTTTCTACACTTCCATTTCATGTCCTCACTTGGTTCATCCCAACCCTGTGACCCCTCACAGTGGTTTGATCTCCCAGCTTGGATTGAGCCACACTCACCTACTCACAAATCTAAGCACTAAACCCCCACCTCCGTGTTCCTGCACCAGCCAGCACCGGATTAGCCGCTAAACTGTCAGATATCTGAGATACAGTGTGTTCATTCCACTCACTTTGACACACAGTTCCAGCTTAGGAATTGTGCTTAGGTACAATCCAACCATCCATTCGTCTGTCTATCCATCTATCCAACCAGCCCTCCATCCATCCACCTACAATCAAGCCTTCTAACCATCTATTTACCCATTCATCCATCTATCTATCCACTCAACTCAAATCTGGAATTCGAGTTCAACTAGTGATCATTTCCAACACCAATTCAATCACATCGTCCAACACAGCACCCACCGATCCATCCATCCATCTATCACAGCATCTATTAATCAATCTATTCAACCATCCTCTAGCCATTCCGACAACTATGTATCCATCCATCCATCCATCATGACATCTATGTATGTATCCATCCATCCATCAATCCATCCATCCATCATAACATCTATTTATCCTTCAATGCATCCATCCTTCCATCCATCCCAGCATCTATTAATCATCTACAAACAGCACCGTCTTTCGGACGAGACGTTAAACCGAGGTCCTGACTCTCTGTCGTAATTATAAATCCCAGGACACTTCTTGTAAAGAGTAGGGGTATAACCCCGGTGTCCTGATGAAATTCCCCCATTGGCCCTTCTCTATCATGGCCCCCTAATAATCCCCAACTCTGAATTGGCTACATCACTCTCTCCTCTCCTCTCCGCTAATAGCTGGTGTGTGGTGAGAGTTCTGGAGCACTATGGCTGCCGTCACATCATCCAGGTGGATGCTACACACTGGTGGTGGTTGAGGAGATCCCCAAGCCCCCACCCCCCCTCCCCAAACCCATACAATGTAAAGCGCTATATAAATCTATTCACCCATCCTCCATCCATTCTGACGACTATGTATCTATCCATCCATTTATTCATCATGACCTCTATCCATCCATCCATCACCTCATCTATCCATCCCCCCACCCATCAATCCTTCACAGTATCCATCTACTCAAACAGATATTTATTTATGCTTCCATGCATCTAACTACAATCAACTCATCCTTTCAACCATCCTTGCATCCATCCAACCACTCATCCATCTATCCATCCCTCCATCCATCCATCCATCCATAAAACACCCGTTATAAATTCAACGTCACTGTGGCTTTATAGTTATTTATTTTAATGTTTATTTTAAGTGTGCTGCATGTTCAAAATCACTCCATCTGCTAAAACCTTTTTATCAACTTCACTTCTAGTCTCAGCACGACAGCAAGGAGGCAGAGAGCTGGAGAGGGAAAAAGATGTAATGCACTGCTGTCTCTGACAGGCACTGCAAATGTTCTTATTTCTTTAGTCTTGTTCTTTTTCTGCTCTTCCTCCAGCACACACACACACACACACACAAACACACACACACACACACACATCTTCCTGCACCACGAGTTTCTCTCCACACCCCGGAAAACGTACAATCACTAAATTCATTCAAACGATAGGAAATCTGTTAGTGTGTGCGTTCTTTTATCTGCTTGCTCCTGAAATCACTCTCTGCATCTGGAGTGTATATGTAGAGGAAAAGTGAAACTTGTACTATATATACTATAGGTGTGTGTGCTGAACTGTGAATCAAGCTCGGAAATAAGTTTGTTGTTTGTTTTTTTAAAAGAAGAAGAAAAGGATTGATTGGTTAATTGATTGAGTGTGAGTGTGAGTGTGTGTGAGTATGTGTGTGTGTGTGTGTGTGTGTGTGTGTACCTGGTCCTCCTCGCCACCTCCTTCCTCGTCGTATTTAAGGATGTTGTCTCGGACGTCATCCTCGGGGTCAATCAGCAACTGTTTGGCCTGACGCTCTTTATCCTTCCTCTTCATCCACATCACAAACAACAGGACCAGGACTAGAGAGAGAGAGAGAGAGAGACAGAGAGAGATGGAGAGAGAGAGAGAGAGAGACAGAGAGAGATGGAGAGAGAGAGAGAGAGAGATACAAAGACAGGGAGGGGGGAGAGAGAGACAGAGAGATAGAGAGAGACAGAGAGAGTGAGCGCGAGAGGTACAGAGACGGAGAGGGACAGAGAGAGAGATGGATAGAGAGAGACAGAGAGAGAGAGAGTGAGAGAGACAGATGAAGTGAGAGAGAGAGACAGAGATGGAGAGAGAGAGAGACAGATGGAGAGAGAGACGGAGAGAGAGAGATAGAGACAGAGACGGGGAGAGAGAGATAGATAGATAGATAGATAGATAGATAGAGAGAGATGGAGAGAGAGGGAGAGACGGAGAGAGAGAGAGAGACAGAGACGGGGAGAGAGAGATAGATAGATAGATAGAGAGAGATGGAGGGAGAGACGGAGAGAGAGAGAGAGACAGAGACGGGGAGAGAGAGATAGATAGATAGAGAGAGATGGAGAGAGAGAGACAGGGAGAGAGATAGAGAGATAGATAGATAGATAGAGAGAGATGGAGAGAGAGGGAGAGACGGAGAGAGAGAGAGAGAGAGACAGAGACGGGGAGAGAGAGATAGATAGATAGATAGATAGATAGATAGAGAGAGATGGAGAGAGAGGGAGAGACGGAGAGAGAGAGAGAGAGACAGAGACGGGGGGAGAGAGAGAGATAGATAGATAGATAGAGAGAGATGGAGAGAGAGGGAGAGGCGGAGAAAGAGAGAGAGAGAGAGAGAGAGACAGAGACAGGGAGAGAGAGATAGATCGATAGATAGAGAGAGATGGAGAGAGAGAGACAGGGAGAGAGATAGAGAGATAGATAGATAGAGAGAGAGAGATGGAGAGAGAGGGAGAGACGGAGAGAGAGATTTTGATAAACATTTGTGTTTTGTAAAGATTTATAAGAAGGTCAGAATAAAGGCCTAATCATACTGCATGGCTTCACCTCAAGCGTCAGTAATGTAATAATGCCTGTGTTCAGAGTCGCATAAACACTGCGTTGTTAAACTCTGAGCGCAACCTTTACACTTAACGCCATGTAAACAAGTAAAAGCCTCAAATACATCACAGGATTCCACATTTCTCTACTATATATTGTTCTGTTTTATTAAAAACTACTCTAATAATACACATACGTTTTAATGGGTCCGTTACAAAAGGGAAACACTTTTTAACAAATCTGTAATGCATGTACTCCATTATAATTAATTAATTTTCGCCGATGCTTTTTGTACCTAATAGATATAGTAGCTAGTACGGAAGTATTATTACATCATAAAATGTCACAGCCAATCAAGTTCCAGCATGCAAATACAGGGATTTGTGGTTGAGATTTCTAACAGTCATACATCTCAAATCTGCATTTTTCAGTGACGCTGACTTTGTTTACTGTCTACACGTGCTTTTGTTATGGTTTATGTCCTGTCTCCGCCCCTGTATTTTCACTGGATGTTTCCTGTATAGCGTCCTCATTGTTCTCAGCTGTCTTGTGTTTCACCCGTGATTACGTTTGTCATTTAAACCCCTCGTGTATCTTGTACGCCGCAAAGTATTGAGTGTTATCATCGTACCGAGCGTTTGTACCCCCTTCCTCGTTTTGTCTTCGCTCTTGTTTCTCCTTACGTGTTTTTGCCCTGCCTGTTTTATGCCCGTTTGCAGATCGCCTGACCCCGTTGCCTGTTTCTGACCACGCTTTTGCGTCACGATTTTGGATTTGTCAGCCTGCCTCTCTTAAATAAAGCTCTTATCTGTATTTGCATCCATCCTAACCTCCATCACGTTCACTTACGTGACAAATCACACAACTT
Organism: Ictalurus furcatus; assembly: GCF_023375685.1. Taxonomy (NCBI): domain Eukaryota; kingdom Metazoa; phylum Chordata; class Actinopteri; order Siluriformes; family Ictaluridae; genus Ictalurus; species Ictalurus furcatus. The sequence goes on from NC_071261.1 coordinate 29,223,746, forward strand.
ACGTGTGTGAATCTGTTGTTTTTTTTTTAAAATGATAACACTGCCATCTGTGATGCGCTACAGTTTACAGTACAAACAAAACAAAACAACAAAAAAAAAAAACAAAAGCTTTATTTGTATTAGTGAAGAAAGAGGAGGTCATCTGGGACAAGAAATGTATCCGTGCTGAAATGAAATGAAACAGGTTCAAGACGATACTGTAAATAAGTAACACCCCGGTCATGTATTATACGCCTGTTCTGATCTCTTCAGGTCTTTCCACTCACTGAGAAGGATGATGATGCAGAGCAGGATGGCGATGATGGCGCCGGTGCCCAGTCCGGCAGCCACGAGGAACTCCTGATCAGTACAGTCTCCGTTTTGATCACACTGACACACCTTGACGCGCAGGTAGGACGTGTTGGACATGGGCAGGTTGCCGGAGTCGGTGATGTGGATCGGGATTTCGTAGATGCCTCTCTCTAGGAAGCCGATCCTCAGGTTCAGCTGGGCGTGGTCACCTGAAACCGTGGAAAAAAATATATAGCTTGTCATGTTACCGACTTTCCTGTGGTGGGAAAACGTACTGTTACAAAGCGCTGACGCTGGAGACTCCTTCCCATAAAAAAAAGTAAAGTAAACATATACTTACATTACATGTGTTTTTTCTTTGTTAGGTCATTTTGAGAAAAAAAAAAAGGTTTATTATTAGGTTTAGATTATATGGAGGGTCTGTGGTACAAGTCCCTGTGAATGAGCTGTTATGAAAAAAACAAAACAACAACAGCTTCTTTATACACAAGGAAGAAATAAATAAATAAACCCATCCATTTCCATCCATTAACTTCCTACATGAAGTGATTGAGCTTTAATTAATCACACATCTGATCGCGTAACTGATGTGCAATTAGACAGGAATGTCTGAGGGTTTTGTGTCGGAGCAGAAGGCCATGAATGTGGAGGAATACATGTGTAATGTGTAAAGGATTAGGGGCAGGCGGATTAGACGGAAAGCTGTTTTATCCCTAAGCTGCATTATTGGGAGATCTTCGGTGGATTAATAAGCTGCGAATCTAAATCCTTTGCCACTCTGGAAGCTGTAGAAATGTCACCGTTTGATGACAAATCAGCAAAATCTGTTTTTTAGACACTATTCGGAGAAGTCACGGCAAAAAGGAAAGCGCTTTGTGCTCTCTGACCAGCTTTTGAATTAGTATTTGTCCAGTCTGTTCTCTTGTGTGGCACTGAGCGTCTGTCTCTGTGCTCTGTTCTCCACTCGAGCCATCTGTCCTCGTTAGGCTGAGACCAGATTTCCAAAAAAACAAAAACAACAACAAAAAAAAACAAAACAGTGCAGAATTCACATCATATTCATAATAAAGAGAGTGCTGCTCTCGCAAACACGTCACCATCTGATGAGCTGATTGTGAGAAACATTTTTTTGATCTCAGATATTACTTTTTCTTTTTTTTTTTATGGCATTTGGCACATCTATATCTCAAAGGGGTTTTGGAGATAACTCAAAGTGTTGAGTAAAATTCACAGCTTCACCTAGACCTTCACCTAAACTTTTAAGGACTTTTTTTTTTAAAATCTAATTTCAATTTTCTTTCTTTCTTTCTCTTCTTCTTCTTCTTCCTCTTCCTCTTATTATTATTATTATTATTATTATTATTACTATTATTATCGGCATATGCTACTTCAAGAACTTTTAAATATATTTTTTGCTTTTAAATTTTTACATCCTGCTGTTTTCTTAAATATTTCTGATATTTCATTATTATTATTATTATTATTATTATTATTATTATTGTTATTATTATTATTATTCCATCATTAATGCTCTCATCAATGCTCTAATAATATATTAATAATGTTACTATTTTTTAAAAAAAATTGTAACTATATGATTTGTTTGTTTTTATATTTTTTTAAATCTTTTTTTCAGAGTTTTTGCTTCTAATATTTAATGGCCTGCTTTTTGCTTAGTATTCACTTCTCCTATTATATTTTTTATTATATTCCTGTTCTTTGCTGTAGCAAGAGAAATGTGCATTGTGTATAAAATATATTATTATTATTATTATTATTATTATTATTATTATTATTTAGTTTTTTATTCCTAGTTTGTATGCTTACTGCGCACATTCGACACCTGTACTGGACAATGGTTTGTTCAAATGTTACAAATGAATTAAAAAAAACAAAAAGACAAAACAAAAACCTGTCAGTCAAATAGAAGTGACAAATTTAAATAAGCATAAAAAAATCACTGATATGTTACATAAGATTATGTAAGATTTTATATATAAGATTTTCTGTAAACATGGACAAACATGACAAATTAAAAAAATATATAAATTAGAACATAAGTCTAGTGTGCCTTATATTATCACACAGTGCTAACAACGACGTGTGTGTGCGTGTGTGTTGCTCACCATTGAGGCGTGTGAGAGTCCAGTTCCTCCTGATGTCACTGGGCCGTGCAGGCAGCTCGAAGGCGAAGGGTCCGGCGTTGGGGTTCAGGTCTCCGTCCAGCGCCGTGATGTTGATGCTGTTAGTTTCGGGTTTCTCGCACATCTCGACCTCGTGAGGGAACACCTGAGGAGCGTTATCATTAATGTCGCGCAGCAGGATCTGCAGGGTGCCCGTCCCACTGGCTGGAGGAATGCCTGCACAAACACACAAATTAAAACACACATGGTATATATGTAAACAACGTCGGGGTAAACGAGCTAACTGCCCTCCACTCAGAACAGCTGGAACTGACTGGTGCTGTGCGTTCCCTGTGGTCTCGGTTTCATAACCATATGCAATTTGGTAAACTCATTTTCTCACTCCACCGCAGCACAGCGCGGACAACCAACCGCCTCTCACATTATCCTGCTTTCTGCGAATGTACAGTGTGTATCGTGTATAGCGCCGCCGGTGATACATGCTGCATGTTAAAGCAGAACGTGTGCGGTAAGAAGCTTTTGCTATTTAGGCCACAGAGAAAGCCACCGTGCTTGGCCAACATTGCGCCATCTCTAACCACAAATCTTTTTACTGGAAGAGGCTTTGTCATTACTGGCCTCAGCTCGTGCTCCGAATGCTGCCAGTGAACCAAACAGCGCCTTGTTTACAAAGTGAGCCATTCATTTCCATTCCTGACCGAATTTAATAAATCACTCGCGAGTGATTATTAAAACGAAATCGTTCACCTCGTTTAACACCGAGGTGATTCTGGATACCGTAACTTAAGCACTAAAAAAATCCCAGCATGCACTGAGTGCTGGCCAACGTCCGTCGCTCTCATCGGTTTTCCTAAACGACGCGGTGAATCCTTTCTGAGCTGGATGACCTGTGTTTGAAATTTGTTCCCACTCCAATCAGCCAATCAGCGGTGGCGCTTTTTTAACAGCTTGGAAATGGAGGTCATGAGTGCAGGAATAGAGAACTTGCCCAAAGCTCTGACTCTTCAGAAAGAGGTCACGCTAACTCATCAGCGGCACGCTCCAGCGTTTACCCGCATCGGCGTTGCTACTAAAGTTAACGAATCCACAGGGTGCATGCTCGCGCGTTCACCTTGCTTAAGGTGTCTCTGTCGCTGATGCTAAATATGGCGCCGCACTCGCACCTCCTGGGTGAGAAACCTGAGAACACCTCTGATGTGTAGAGGAGGAGAGCGTGAGCAATATGTCTGGGCAGAGCTCGAGAGCTCAGCATTGCCCTTGTTTTTCAGCACAGATAAACATTTCACCTGGAAAAAAAAAAAAAGACGCCATGAGTCAGTGTGAGTCAAGAGAGATAAAATAATTACACGTAGCGGTTCGGATGAGCTGGAGCGAAAGTGGTCTGAGTCAAGCTGACAGACCTGCTGAATCATCCGTCAGTGAGGAAATGGGAGGAAGAAGATGAGAGGAGGTTTTAAAGGAATCAAATGCCTTCTTTTTAACCATGTTAGTTTATGTTCCTGCTGATATTTTGCATAATTCATGAGATTCAATCATCCAGAAAGATTTTATTGTTATTGTGAAATCTCTCCTTTAAAATGCAGTGACTTTTTTTATTTTTTTTTCTGCATCTATATTAAACTGTATGTGTGGGTGTGGATTAAAAATAAATAAATAAATAATAATAACAAAAAACGCCTAGGGATGCAGGAAAAAATATCTAGGGAGTAAAAAAATGTGTTTTAATTAACTAGCATTTTTTAATTTATTTATTGCTTAATTGTTTCATCTAAGGAAAACACAACATCCTTGTCGATACGCATACAATACTTTCATATTTTATGTTATTTGTCTTAGATATTTATTGTCAGCTAATTTTTTTCTGGAGTGATGTCATATTTATTGACAGATTAATTAATAATTGAGATTTTTTCCCCCCAAACTATTATTTAGGTATTATGTTTGAATTTTTTTTTTGTTTAATACTCAACGGTAATTTTTTAAACACAGTAGTAACTGTACAAGTCGTGTTTCAAACTTACCGTTATCGGTGGCGAGGAACGTAGCGTTATACAGGTTATTCTGAACATACGGAGACTCTCGGTCCAGAACAGCGATGGTGGTGATGCGTCCGTTGTTTGGGTCGATTCTCAGCCAATCAGCTGGGTCTGAGAGTTTCGAGTATCTAAGACAGAAAGAATGTTTGAATTGATGTCCGTTCTACTGTTAGTTCTACTTCAAAAGGAGACCATTTGTTCTTGGGTTCTGCATTGAATTTGTGATTTGTGATGGCAGGATGAACCAAAGCATGCTTTAGGGTGCTGGATTGTTCAATAGGTTGTTTAATTTCATGCAAGATCAAGTTTCCATAACAACCCATGTCTAAGTACATCGAACCAACCAATTAAGAATTTCCACCAACAAATTAAGAATTTCCAAACAACAAATTAAGAATTTCCATGTCCAACATACAAATTAAGAATTTCAACCTCCAACCAAAAAATGAAGAATTTCCACCTCCAACAAATTAAGAATTTCCAAACAACAAATTAAGAATTTCCAACAAAAATATTAAGACTTTCCATCCTCCAACCAAAAAATTAAGAATTTCCAACAAACAAATTAAGAATTTCCAAACAACAAATTAAGGATTTCCAACAAAAATATTAAGACTTTCCATCCTCCAACCAAATAATTAAGAATTTCCACCTCTAACCAACAAATTAAGAATTTCCAACAAACAAATTAAGAATTTCCAACAAAAATATTAAGAATTTCCAACAAACAAATTAAGAATTTCCACCTCCAACAAATTAAGAATTTCCAACAAACAAAGAATTTCCACCTCCAACAAATTAGGAATTTCCAAACAAGAGATTAAGAATTTCAACCTCCAACAAATTAAGAATTTCCAACAAACAAAGAATTCCCAACAAACAAAGAATTTCCACCTCCAAAAAATTAAGAATTTCCAACAAACAAATTAAGAATTTCCAACAAACAAATTAAGAATGTCCAAACAACAAATTAAGAATTTCCACCTCCAACAAATTAGGAATTTCCAAACAACAAATTAAGAATTTCCAAACAACAAAATAAGAATTCCCACATACAACTAATGAACTTGAAACGTTTACATGTTTACAAAACAAATTACGAAAATTTTCACATCCAACAAATAAATTATGAATTTCACTATCCAACCAAAGAATTAAAAGTTTCCAGATCCAACCAACAAATTAGAACCTTTCTACTACCAATCAACATTAAGAAGTTCCACATACAACCATATAAATCAATTGTGCACCAAGACAGGAAGTACTCATGTACTCTTCTCATGTTGAGGAAAATTCTATCTCAAGGGTTCTTTAGTTTTTTTTTAGTTTCTAAAGGGATTCTACTTGGAACTTTTAAGAATTATTTCAGAAGAGCAAAGCTAAGAACCTTCCAGCATGATGGACAGTATTATGTTTCTAATAGTGTGTAAATGAATTCTATTCAATAAGGCAGTAAATCTGAATTTATTATGATTGAGGATTCTCAATTATGCGACACAATAATTATCTTTGAGTTAGACTAAGTAGTTAATTGATTCATACTGTATGTGTATTTGTTGTACTGATATAATTTTGGTGTCTTCAGTGGAAAGACTGGTGGGGTATATGAGCCCATGATCCCCTTTTGAAAATTTTTTACAATTTGAACTGTAAATATAAATATATATAATTTAACCCTAGCATGTGATTAGAGGACTGGAATGAACTGTAAGTAAACCTCGAACAGTGTTTAATTATATAAACGTATTTATTCATTAGCATCACGTGTACCTGATGATCTGCTGCATGAAACGGTCCGGATCCTGGGCTACGAACGTGGTGAGCGCCGACTCGGCCGGCATGCCCTCATCCAGCCTGATGAGTCTGGGATTGGGCTCGAAGTAAGGGCTCTCGTTGACGTCGATAACACGGACAGAGACGGTGGCGGTGGACTGGCGTGGAAGGTGGATGCCTCGCTCTAGTGCGATCTCGTTCATCACCACTACAGTGAGCACAAATGTCCGGGTTGTCTCGTAGTCGATGGGCTGTTTGAGTGGAGGGAATGTCCCAGTTTAAGACAACAGACTTTAAAATATTCTGAACTGTTATACTTTTCCAGGTATGGAAACAAGGGACTTTTCGAGACTTTCCAAATCTGGACAGCACAATGTCTATAGCACCGGTTGTTTGTTTTTTTGTTTGTTTTTTTCAAAAGAAGGAGTCATAAACAACAGGAGTCATAAACAAAGAAGCAAGCATGCGTTAGAAATGGATTCGGGATGTTTTTACTAACCTTGACAACGGTGACCAGTCCCTCGTTGGTGGTGGGGTCAGTGGGGACGGAGAAGCGGCCAGTCGGATCTCCACTTGTGATCTTATACACTGCGTTCCATGCTGGTGTATTGGGCTGGTCTTTATCCGTCACCGTCAGATTGGCCACAATGACGTTCACACGATTTTCCGGCACCTCACCGTAGAACTGTGAAAAACGTGAAAAACGTGTAAAAATTCGCACTACTACTCATTCGGTCGTTTTGGTCGACCTGATTAGGATGCCAGGCCATCACACACATTCTCATACTCATTCACACCTAGGAGTCATTCAGAGTCGCCAATTTGACCAGCATATTTTGGTGGAACCTGGAGGAAGTTTGTGTAACCCTGCATAAACAATAACACAGTATCAGGATCAAATCAACAGACCCTGAAGCTGTGAAGCGGCAACTTTACCCGCTGCCATGCGATACTATTTAACTAACAATAAATTTTGGCACTGCATCCATTTTCCCACCACAAAATCACTTCCCAACATCGCAAATGTGCTTTACAAACGAGAATTTAATCTACACGATGAACCCGATGATGTTATCATGCTGAAATACTTCCTCTGAATGCTAGTGAATGTGAAATACTCTGCAGGTAATTGAATCAGACACGTTTGGAAAACGTGATTTGCGTTATTCTGAGTGAGCAAGTGAGTGAGTGTGAGAGAGACTGATCGAAGAGAAGTCAGTCTGACAGCTTTTTGGAGGACGAGTTTCTCCGAGGCGGCGAGACGGCTCTTAATACCTCTGCTGATTAAACAAAACCCAGAGGTACTGTTTTTGAAGTCCTCATTAATATCTAAAGAACTGGCTGTCAAACACAACCAGGTTCTTCTCCAAATATACCTGGCTCTTGCACAGCTTTATAAAAGTAATAAGAAATGTCCTTCCTTCCTTCCAATGCTATTCCGGTTCCATTAAACACACTTGTGCCTTTTCTTTTCTTCTTGTTTTGTATAACAATCAGATATTGAACAGAGCAGCTTGGTAATAATATACCCGTCTTTAAAAAGAGAAACGTGAGAGAGGAACAGAGAAAGAGCGGGACGGAGGCTGACGACAGTAGGAACGACACACTATTATGAAACTTTTATGCAAAAGTTTGTGCCATTTCTTGGTGGTGAAATTTAACTGTAGTTATCAGTTAACTAGAAAATTCAAATGGATGGAGCGCTCATTAACTGGAGGCTACGGCCTGGAGATCGCCGAGGACGGTGCCGCTTGAAGTACCATGGAAATGGTTTTGGACCTCAATTCCACATGGACGTTCTCGCTGTGGTTGCTGGGACGACGGTTGCTGCGACGGCCTTGGGACTGTATTTACCACATGCAGTTTTACACTCAGATCTCCTTTAGTGATCAGTGGACTAGTTCAACAAACAGACTTCATATAAAAACCATCATGAACTTTCTTTTACTTTCACACGATCCGTTGTTACCCAGGTTTCTTCCTCATATCGTCTTAGGGCGTTTTTTTCCTCGCCACCGGCTCGCTCAATAGGAATTGAATTGAAATGGGGTAGAAAAGCAAGTGAAAAACAGAAAAGTCTTTGGTCTCCAAACCTGATTTGAAGATTAGATGATGTGTGATGTGATAAATTAAGAGTTACACAATCAGGCGTGAATATTATGTTGAAGGCACAGTGGACCTACAAGTTATCATTAAATGACATTCATAAAGGACGATGCAAAGTGTTGAACTGCTATCACTTTGAGTATCATGAAACACATTGTTAGGCCTTTTTATTACTTGTAACAATGAATATACATTGCGTTTTGTTTTTTTTTTTACTCACAGCGTCGGTGGTGAATTCCGGTGGATTGTCGTTGACGTCAGTCACTCTGATGACGGCCGTGGCAGTGTTGGAAAGGCCGTACATCGGGTTCCCTTCCATATCCGTGGCCTGGATGATCAGCGTGTACTGAGGAACTTTCTGGAAAGAGAAACAAAACAATCAGGCTGGGGAACTATTTGAAATCTCTGCTGCTCATTCAGCTTATCTCTGTGTTGGTCTGGAGAAACTCGTTTAAGAAACCATAAATATGCGTATATTTCACCGAAATGACACGGAAACGTTTATTTTTTTTTTTAAATTCACGTTTTCATCCTGACTTCTTCTTCCTGCAAAAGATCATGCTGAGTAAAGAGTCTCGAGCTGCCTAAAGATAGCTACAGTAAATGTGATTTCCTCTCACTGAGAATGTCACGTTTTGATTAAGTTGTTGGAAATGGAAATTATCATACTCGATTCAATCTGTAATCAGATCCCAGCTTTCAAAATGTCTATGATGCTCCTGCAGTGCAGAATGAATTTTTATTTTTATTTTTTCAGACTTTTAAAAAAAAAAAAAATCTATAAATGTACTTGGCCTTGAGACACACACACACACACACACACACACACACACACACACACACACACAAAAAGACAGAGACATGCACTTCAGCTCAGGAACGTATGACGAAACTATCCGTGTCAAAATTTCATCATGTGAAGGTTTTTCCCAGCTTGCCACACATTTATCAGAGAGGTAATTAACTTGAGTGCTTGAGAAGCACACATTTAAATAATTTAGACATTTATATCGAGGTGTTTTAGCTCGCTTGGTTCTGAAACGCCATCTTCCAGTATGACCCTGCTTTCAGTCTGAGTCACAAAATAATAATAATTGCATGTTTACTTTACATTTCGGTGTTTCCGGTGACTTTTTGCTACTTATTAAACCTCCTCCTCACTCGCACAGTCTGATTGGTTTCAAACGGAAAGTTGCGAGTCTGAATTCCGTGCCTAATTTGCACCAGGAACATCAGGATATCTGTGTTTTTGATTTCCGCGGACTTTATAGAGTACAGAGTCTTCCCCAAACTCTAGACACTTTTATTTTCTGACCACAGAGCGAGATCAATGGGTCCATCACACTCCTGCACTCCCAGAGTGAAGCCGCTACGCTGATCATTATATTTAATACCCCCATTAACATCCCGCAAGACCAGTGTCAATAACGCGTCGTGGGCGGCGGACAGCGTTACTCCGTATCGCACTCCGGCTTCATTAGCCCGGCTGCATACATTACCGAGGACGCGGAGCGGAATAGATTGACCAAGGGCGTCCCTTATTAGCATTTTACCATCTATTTATTTTTATTTAGGTTTTATTTCTGTCTGGAAGGCATTTTAATTAAACAGGCCTGTGATGACTGGAGGTCGCACACATGTCAACACACAGTCACGCACACGCACACGCACACATTCCCGTGCACACCAAAGTAAATATATCACTGTTTGCACAGCCAAGGTGTTCCACACTCCGCGATGGCGACGAATCATCAGCAGCAGACATTTTATCCGACATTAGTCGCTCTGCCATTAAAAGCCTCATTAGGTACCAGAAGGAACGAGGATGAGGCAGGAAGCTGTCCAACCTGCTCTCACACGGGTTCCCTGAGTTTAGATTTCCAGACAATGCACACCTGACTCAGCTAATGAGGACTTTATAATTGGCTAATGAGCTGAATTAAGTGTTCTAGAGCAGAAATAAATAAATAAATAAACAAATACATAAATAAATAAATAAAATCCAGCTAAACTCTTCCTCGCTACATGTCCGTATGTGTTTAACAGCGATTTGTTAAAGATCGCTGTGATCTGAGAGCAATGATTATTTTTGTAGATTTAAAAAAAATAATAATAATAATCGAATTAAATCAGAATATCCCTCTTTGTCACGACCATCAATCAACTGATCGAATTTAAATAATGCTTTTGAGTGTTATGTTGTTTTTACTCTGAATCTGCTGCATGTAACGTGATTTCACGTAATTTTTAACGTGAAAATCAACTATTCCAAAAAAAAATAAAAAATCACACACCCATCAGACTTTTGAACAAATTTAAAACACAATCTTCACCAAAAGATGAGCAAACTGTCATTATGAAATATATATATATATATATATATATATATATATATATATATATATATATATATATATATATAGCGCTTACAGACATGTGAGGGGGAAAAAATCTACTGACCAATCCTAGCGCAGGAGGCGGAGTCTGCAGAAACACGAATAACACTTCTGCTTTATTTCTGCTTGCGTAGCTCAAACAGTAACATAATTAATTACAGGCTTAGACCAGCCAAACGTTTTAGAAAATTTTGATCACGAGAACGCTCGAAAACGTTTTCACTTGATACTTCGTAATGTTCCTACAACGTTTCCATCATGTCTATCACGGTGTTCTGCAAATAGGGGTACTTGGAGGTATGTACTAGGGCTGGGCGATATATCGTTATAATATCGATATCATGATAAATGATTACTCGGTACACTTTTCTGAAGTATTAGTTGGTATGGTGATGATTTTTTTTTATACATTTTTAATAATGAAAGATTAAATGTTACTGAATGGATGCCGTTGATTTGACGTAATTAAAAATAATAATAATAATAATAATAATAATAATAATAATCTTTGTTGTATTTTTAGGCATTAAAGAAAAGGATCATCAAACTCAGTTTACCATTTTTCTTTATTTTACTACTGTTTTGCGACAGTTTGCTAGATAAATTATATATAGTCATATGCATCGTGTATCGTAAAAAAAATTCCTCAAGTATCGTGATATGATAGTTTTGTCATATCACCCAGCCCTGGTATGTACTACAAAAGGTGCTTAACAGGGAAGGGGAAAGAAATAATACGACAATGTTCCAATATAATAATTGAACGTAAATCGAATTACAACTATAATTCACATGGGTTTGTTAAGTAATTAAATCAGAATTTTTAATTACACACAATCACACTTATTATTGAGCATTACTTGTTAGTATATTCATTATATACTGTATATTTGGTAGTATATATAGATGACCATTGCATTGAATAATATGATTTACGTTTTTTTCCTATAGAGGTTTCTAAATAGAACCTAGCCTGTTAAAGAGGTATTTGGCTTACAAAGATTGTACGTACTGTAGCCAAAATGGTTTAAGAACTAAAATAAAATAAAAAAATAAAATCAGCCACAAATCAGTTCTTGCTGTTTTGAAATTTACTCCCACTTCTAATATGTAAATATTTTACAACGTTCCAACCTAGAGGCTACGGGGAATTTGCTGTAATAAATAAACAAATGCAAACATCATAAATTGATTTCAGCCAGCGTGTCATCCAAGTTTGATGATCAGATTGATTTGCTGTCAACAAACTCACACAGTGCTTTCTAAAAATCCGTATACATGCACTGAGTCGACAGGATTTCAGAAGTTTATAATGTAATACCTCTCGGTCCAGCCCGGCCGCCACGGTGATGATGCTGCCAGTGCGGTTGTTGATGGTGAACATGTTGGCACTCGGGCTCTCGGGGTTCTGGGACAGGATCTTATAGCGCAGCATGCCGTTCTGCGTGCGCGGGTCGTCCTTATCCTCGGATGTTACTGTCATTACAGACGTGCCTGAAAGGGAAACAATCCATTAGCCATAAATACTAGTCATGTTTCTCTCTCTCTCAGTTTCTCATCAATACACAGTTAAGGTAACTCAGTTAGGATTATTAATTTAAGATTTTTCTTAATGACTGCAGTAGCAGTTCAAATGAGTCCTCAGTTTATCATCCCAAAAACTTTTTAATGAGCTCTGTTACGCCGAGGCACTTACAGGAGAGCCAAAGAAACATTAATAATCAATAACAACCTCTACAGCTTGTGCGCACACACACACACACACACACACACACACACACACACACACACACACACAAGCTCATTTTTCTTCCTTTGTGAGGACTTTGCAATGACTAATTAATGATCTGGTCTAACTTTAACCTCAGTAACCAAGAAATAAGTATTCAGATTTTTCAAATAAACACATAAAAAGACTGTATTTTTGTGAAGACTGGGTGATTATGGGGACATTTGATACTATCCTAGCTTTGTGAGGACAGTTGGTCGTTTTCATTGACATAATGATAGCTAAACCGAGCCATAACCTTAGCCTCAACTATAGCCATTGTACAAACACACACATTTTTGTGAGGACCGAGTGATTGTGAAGACAATTAACACTTTTATATCATTGTGAGGACCTTTGCTCCTTTTTGGTTCTCACAACACACACACACACACTCACTCACATTTCCATCTTTGCAAGATGCCTAACATTGATACAATGATTAGTTTTTAGATTAGATTTTTCAAATAAAAGCTGTAAAAACACTATTTTTCTGAGGACTGGTGACTGTGAAGACATTTGACACTTTCCTATCTTTGTGAGGACCTTTGATCCTTTTTGGGTCCTCACGAAAGACTAAATGCATGCATACACACACACACACACACATATATATATAATGGTTATTACACACAAACACATATTATTACATACACACACACATATTATGGCACACATGTATATTAATGGGTGTTTGTGGGGACATCTGACACCATCCTATCTTTGTGAGGACACTTGGTCCATTTTGGTCCCCACAAAGGTGTAAATACATGTACACCCCCAACTCCCTTTTTCCATTTTTGGTAGTACTGGTTGTTTGTGGGGATATTTGACACGTTCCTATCTTTGTGAGGACATTTGATCCTTTTTGGGTACTCACAAAAGACTAAATGCATGTATTCACACACACACACACACACCCCCTTTCTTCCATTATTGTTATTAATGGATGTTTGTGGGGACATTTGACACTTTCCTATCTTTGTTAGGACATTTGCTTCTTTGTTGGTCCTCACAAAAAACTAAATGCATATATGCACAGGCACACACACACACACACACACACACACACCTGGCCTGGAGCCCTCTGGTACAGTCCCATTCCAGATCTGATGAACAAACTCCGGTCGGTTGTCGTTCATGTCGATCACGTTGATCACAATGTCAATAGGGTTTTCCACTTGATTGCCGTTCAGATCCACTGCATGCGCTCTCAGCTGCACACGACACACAGTTACATTTAGTCATTTGGCATGGTGCTTTTATCCAAAAAGCACCAGTAGAGTCTCTAAGGATTCATAATTATAGACTAATGGTGGTTTTACAAGAGCTAAAGAGGTCTAGTCTTCACACACAGATGATTTAAACACACTTTCAGAAAAGTATATGCATTAACAGCAGCCGTAAAACACACAGCACTTACTGGTCCAAATCATCAATGAAAATGCTTCATATGTGCAGGAATGTCCATATGCCACCAACTCTCCCATGATAAAGCTCATTGTAAGACAGTCACGTATAAAAAAAAAGAAAAAAAGAAAAGGAAACGACGCTGGGAAATGTCGGTAACTGTACGTAAATGTGACGATCATAATTTTCCGAAATCCACAATTTAAAATACTGTCATGGCAAGTTCGTATTACTGCTCTGCATCCAAACTTTACAGTGTTCTCTGTTTTGCATTTACAAATGACAATTTACGCCCTTACAGAAAGCAAAAGGGGCGGAGCTAAATAGATAACTGCAAATAAGCGACTAAGTAGACAACAAAAGATAGATGAGATAACACTTCGCCTGTGTTTGTGCTTACTATCAAGTGCAGGCATGTTCTTATTTTAACACTGTACTGCAAACGCCTGCTTACGTGAAATATTTCTTACGCAACAGATGTGTTTAACAAAACAGTACTGAAACTGGCCACTAGTTAAGCTTGTGGGCACTTTGGGTCCAGAGGGACAGTAAGGATTGAGATGCGACGTCTTTTGGTGCGCTCTATCGCCCCCTATCTGCAGGGGTAAACGTCCATAAATGTTTATTAAAAAATAAATAAATAATTACAACTATTTAGTCATTTTAACCAAAAAACACACACACAATACACATTTTTGTGTAGTAAAGTATATCTCAGAAAAAAAAAAATTCATGTGCGTGACAGATATCTGGAAAGACTATAATATGCAAATGAGTGTGTAAAAATTGTAATATTTTGTGTTCTCTGAGCATTTAGTCCAATGAGTGTGTTAATAAATGTGACACATTACAGCCTCACCAGTTTGCTGAAATACATTACAAGGCATATTAGAATTGCAATGCGTAGCAGTATAATCATAATGTGCTATTATGCAGCACTTACACACACACATTATACTTTTTAGTCTGAAGATAAGCTTCTACAGGCCATCGTTTTCTCACACTGCAAAATTATGTGCGATGTTAAATGATATCGATGAAAGTCTACAGATCTGTGCGTGTGTGTGGGGGGGGGGGGGGGAAGCGGGGGGGGGGTGTTAATTGAAATGCCATAGGCTCATGAGCTCTGTGAGAACTTGCTGAGAGTAATGCTTGAAGATGCAGTTTCTAACTGTGAAATTGTGGCAGTAAATCCGCAGATATGGCCGTGTCGATGCGTGCTCCATTTTGAGCCGGTGAGGAACATGCCTCATTTTTACTGCCTTAAGTCGCGCTGAGATGGGCAGCGTAAAGCACACACATAACAAATGTACGTGTCAGACAGAGAGCCTACCAACCAACTCCCCAGTAAAAAAAAATAATAAAATCCTTTCACAATACATGAAATAAACAGAGCAAGCGCCTCATTCCAACATCTCCATGTAGGCCAAGACGACTCGTTAGATAAAACGCAAAAAAATGTACAATAAGTCTCTCATGTATCCTGCTTCTCTTTCGGCACATGAAAGTCCATACGCCATCCACTCTGCCATGAGGGAAATCATTATAGAATAGGCATAATACATAATAATTTACATCTTCACCACTGCAAAGAGCTGAGGGGGTGGGGCTACATAGACAACTGCAAATAACTAAAGGGGTGGGGCTGTGTGGACATTTGCAGAAAGATGAGAGTTTGGGGCTATGGATGGATTCAAAAAGCGAAAGAAGTGTGGCTTGGTTCCGGAAAGCAAAAGGGGGTGGGGCAGAGTGTATTACTGCAAAGAACTAAATGAGGGTGGCTATGTGTATGTTTGCAAAGAGATGATGGTGTGCGGCTAAAGTGATGGTTTCAGGGAGCCGAGGGCTGGTGCTAAGTGGATAGTTGCTGAGGGCTTAAGGGGAGTGGCTAAGTGAAGGGTTGCAGAGAGTTGTTGGATATGGGTAAGTGAAGTCTACAGAGCGATGAGGGGGCGTGGCTAAGTGGATAGCTGAGAGCTGGTAGGTGTGGCTAAATTGAAAGAGCTGGTGGTTGTGGCTATGTGGATGGCTGCAGAGAATTGATTGGCATGGTTAACTGGATTGGTGCAGAGAGCTGATGAGCGTGGCTAAGTGGATTGGTTCGGAAAGCTGATGGGCGTGGCTATGTTGATGGTTGCAGAGAGCTGAAGGGCGTGGCTATGTGGATGGCTGCAGATTGCTAGTAGGCATGGCTAACTGGATTAGGGCAGAGAGTGGATAGATAAGTAGATGCTTGGTGGGCGTGGCTAAGTTGACAGCTGTAGAAACCTGGTGGGTGTGGCTAAGTGGGTGGCTGCAGACAACTAAAGGGGGAGCTAACTTTTTTTCCTTCTAAAAGTGTACATACAAGAAATTTACCACTACAAACTCTATGCTCTTTTATTTTTCTCCCCAAAAACTATAAAGTACAAAATAAGTTTTAGTGAATTCAACCAAGGGCTGTAACTCAACTAACCTCTGACTAGGAAAAAAACAAAGAAAACGCTTCCTGGACTTGGAAAGTCGAGAAGGTCTCCTCAACTATGAGTGCACCATGTGACGTCAAATCAACATGGCCGCTCAGAACATCAACAGTAAACACAGTAGCACTTCTCTACTTCTAACTGATTCATAGCATATATCTCATAGTATCTGCTTTAGCTCAATCAACAAACAGATATATTCGCTTGTTAAATCTTTAACGCTGACTATACAGTTCACAGTTTTGAGGGGAAACGTATAAATCACTCATATCAGTAATGCTAGCAGGCTAGCTTGTTGCTAAGAAGGGATGAACACTGTTTTATTTTTCCCCCTCGCAAATTAAAAGTGACATAATTCTGAGTTCTGACTTCCCACTCGAGTTGAACGCAGCATTATTCACAAATTCAAGAGACATTTATTTACAGTATATGAAATTTGTCACAAGTCAGGCTACAGATTTACAAAATTGATGATGCAGCATTTGTAGCAACTTTTCATTTTCTCCACAGGGAATGAATGAACTCCACAGCGAAGGCACACAGAGTCTGTGCGAGTCAATTAAATAAACGCTTCTTTACAGAAACGAATTTCCTTTATTTATTTATTTGATTCAATCTGCACTTACGTGGAAGCTGGCGATGTGCTCGCGGTCGAGTGGTTTGAGCACGCTCAGTTCTCCTGAGATGGGGTCGATGGAGAAGATGCCGGTGGGCGGTTGGTCAGCTCCAGGGCCGGTCACGCTGTAGCGTAGGTTCACCTTGTTATCGTGGTCCGAGCGGATCTAGACACACACACACATACGGATACAGAGGTGAAACAGAACTCATTAAAGTCCTGAAGGAGCGACCTCTTGGTGCAGAACCCTCACACGCTTCAAGGCAGATGAAGTTCTCCGGTGCCATGCTGAAATTAATTACAACTTATATAACCAATATTCATTTCTCGAGTCACGGCTACGCTCTCGCGATGCCGTCAAGGAGGGTTCTTTGACTCGGTGATAGCAGATGGTGTGTGTGGGTGTGTGAACCGTGTGGGTGCTCTGGAGTGCGCTGGGATTATATGTTGTCTGCGGGGCAAGCTATGCGTGCAGGCGTAGGACGAGCGAATACGGTTAAAGAGTGCTGTATGCTTCTGATAGAACATGTATATGAGGCCTTATGGTGAAGCGATGTAGCCGCAGGCTGCTCTGACTTATATCATCCGTCCAGGAGTGTGTGTGTAAGTGTGTGAGGGTTTATAAGAGTAAAATGAAGACAGGGAGAGAGAGAGAGAGAGAGAGAGAGAGAGAGAGAGAGAGAGAGAGAGAGAGACACCTTACCCTGACCAGCTCCTGTGGAAAAGGTCCTCTGGAGTTCTCCGGGACATTAATAGGAGGAATTACCCAGTCCCTCTTCATGCGTTTGATCTGGCTGTTCACCTGCTGCGAGGGGATTATAATCTCCGGCAGTCTCCTGGACTCGAGCGCCTCCTGCACATCACACAACCATCAACAAATCATATGAATCATATAAATCATATAAAACCAATACAATTCCCATTATAACCATTAAACCCTTTTTTTTTTTTAATTGTTTTTTTGTTTTGTTTTTCAGCAGGTAAGTACGTAAATAAATAAACGGCGTTCATTTTCATAACATTGTGTAAGGAAATAAGTTTTTTTCGATGAAATAAATAAATACATAAGTAATCGATCAAACAAAAAAATTAGTATCCCGTGTCATCATAAGGAAACACAAACAAACAAACAAACAAATAACATGTCCATATCATCGCATCGTATAAGTAAATAAGTATGTATGTAGGTAAGAAAGTAAATGAATCAATTAAACACATCAATAAATAGTATCCGTGGTCATCATATGATATAATTATATACGTAGTTACGTAAATACGTCCATTCAAAGTGTTCATTATCATCACAGTGGATAAGTACATCGCATTTCCTCGTTTGTAACTCGCTTCGCATAAAAGCACCTGCTAAATGAATAAAATGTAAGTCAATAAGTGAGCGAGTAAACAGGTAAGTAAACAAACAAACAAACAAATAAACAAATAGAGTGTCCATTATGCAGCGCATTGTATAAGTAAATAAGTATGTACGCGGGTAAATAAGTAAATAAATAAATAGTATCCATCGTCATCATATATGATTCAATATGTATGTAACTACGTAAAAAGCAAGTAAGTAAAACAAACAGATAGATAGATAGATGAATAGATAGATAGATATTTAGATAGATGGATAGATCGAGAGATAGAAAGAGAGCTTGATAGATAGAGAGATCGAGAGATAGATCGATCGATAGATAAAGAGATAGACAGATAGATAGGTAGATAGACAGATAGATAGATAGATAAATCCTTTCTTCTATCTGGCTACAGTGAATTCATCAATAATAAACACAAACCCTGTCTGTACACTCTTAAAAAAAAAAAAAAAAAACGTTGTATGGTTGTCCCTCTGGGAGAACCCTCAAAGATTCTACCTAGAACCTTCTGTGAAGACTGTTGCTCTTTGAGAGACAGTTTCAAGTAGAAACCTTTTTGGAATCCAAAAAGCATCTGAAAGTACGTCAGAGACTTATTTTGAGAAGCGCGGTCCTATTAGTGTGAGATTATTATCCGTGTCTCATCAGACCGCATTTCAGATTAATCTGAATGACTAATACAGGATTATTTCGATTAGATTAGATGAATCTTTGCTCGGTTTCATCGCACGTGCCTCTACACTTCATCTGTTAGTCCCGCTAAATCGGCAGCGACGAATACATTAGTGTTAAAATGAAACTGGATTTACATGATATATTTTTTCTCCATCCAGAATTGAACAGGAAAAGGGACGTTCAGAAGAAATTCATTAAGGTGAGGCAAACATGCACATCATCCTGACCAGCTGAGAGGGATTAAAATGCCTTGTGCTGTTGGAAAAACAAACAAAAAAAAAAGGGCAAGCTCACATGCTTCACTTTGAACTTCTCAAACAAACACAGACACACAGACTCCACAACTTCCATCCATCTAACCATTCGGCTGGAAGAAGAAAAAAAAAAAAAAGCTTTGACAGCACCTGCGTGCCAAATACTCAGAAACCCCACAATGCTTCAAAGTCTTTCAAATTTTAAATAAATAAATGAATAAATATACATATTTTTTAAAACTTGGCACAGAGAAAGCAATCCTTAATCCACAGACGACAATAATAAGTGAAAAAAAAAAACCTCTGAAAAACAGGAGGAATATGAGCCGACTTCTTTACTCTTAAAAAAAAAAATAAATCTGTTTCAAACATTTTCAAACAAGTTCAACGGCATGTAAAGGTAAAAATAAATAAATAAATAATAAAAAGCACAGTTTGAAACAAGCGGCACCTTTCCGCTCTCTTTCTGCTGAATTCTCGAATCTGATTGGTCAGAAAGTGCTGAATCATTTCCTATAACAGGAGCTCCGATAATAACGTAGCCGTCATTCAAATCACAGGTTCAGGTGAACGCGCTTGTTCTAATATGTGACTGTTTCCATAGTAACAGCTCATACACAAGGGATTAAATATAATCGAATAATAAACAAGTTTAAAAAAAAATCAGGTTCTTATTGAACAATTCTTTTATTCAAATCATTCATATGTCGACATTTTCTCTAAGATGTTTATCTAACACTGATGGAAGGAGTCTCCAGTGTCAGTGCTTTGTAACAGTAGGTTTTACGCCGTGTTAAAGTCTTCAGAACAGAGAAGGTCTCAGTTACACCACAAGAGCACCTTTTATATCAGAATTTAGCTAGCTAGCTTTCTATCTTATACCCATACTCAACGTTTAGCTACTGCAGCTTATTTAAAACATTATTTTATTCTACAGTAAATAACTACCAAGCTAGCTAGCTATTCATGTTTAGCTACACTAATGATAACCTAGCTATTTATAGGCTGCTGCTTTATTACCTTACTGTAGTGAACTGTTAGCAAGCTAGTTATTCATGTTCAGCTACTCTAATGCCAAATAGCTATATATACAGTAGTACCTTATTTTAAACAATTATTTACAACCTAGGTATTTATCTGTAGCTACTCTAATGAGAACCCCAGCTATATGTATTACCTTATGTTAGGGAACTAACAGCATGCTAGTTTAGCTACTTTAATGAGAACCCAGCTACGTTTATTACTTTATTTTAGGGAACGATTAGCAAGCTAATTATTTATGTTTAGCTAATCTAGCTAAGCAAACTATTAGCAACCCAGTTTACTTACTCCAGTGATCACCCAGCTATATTTATCATAATCTTTCAGACAACTATTAGCAAGCTAGTTTAGCTACTCCAGTGATAACCCAGGTATATTTATTACCTTATTTAAAGCTAGTTTAGCTACTCTAACAATAACCCAGGTATATTTATTACCTTATTTAAGCTAGTTTAGCTACTCTAACAATAACCCAGGTATATTTATTACCTTATTTAAGCTAGTTTAGCTACTCTAACAATAACCCAGGTATATTTATTACCTCATTTAAGCTAGTTTAGCTAATCTAACAATAACCCAGGTATATTATTACCTTATTTAAGCTAGTTTAGCTACTCTAACAATAACCCAGGTATATTATTACCTTATTTAAGCTAGTTTAGCTACTCTAACAATAACCCAGGTATATTATTACCTTATTTAAGCTAGTTTAGCTACTCTAACAATAACCCAGGTATATTTATTACCTCATTTAAGCTAGTTTAGCTAATCTAACAATAACCCAGGTATATTATTACCTCATTTAAGCTAGTTTAGCCACTCTAACAATAACCCAGGTATATTATTACCTCATTTAAGCTAGTTTAGCTACTCTAACAATAACCCAGGTATATTTATTACCTCATTTAAGCTAGTTTAGCTAATCTAACAATAACCCAGGTATATTATTACCTTATTTAAGCTAGTTTAGCTACTCTAACAATAACCCAGGTATATTATTACCTTATTTAAGCTAGTTTAGCTACTCTAACAATAACCCAGGTATATTATTACCTTATTTAAGCTAGTTTAGCCACTCTAACAATAACCCAGGTATATTATTACCTCATTTAAGCTAGTTTAGCTACTCTAACAATAACCCAGGTATATTTATTACCTCATTTAAGCTAGTTTAGCTAATCTAACAATAACCCAGGTATATTATTACCTTATTTAAGCTAGTTTAGCCACTCTAACAATAACCCAGGTATATTATTACCTTATTTAAGCTAGTTTAGCCACTCTAACAATAACCCAGGTATATTATTACCTCATTTAAGCTAGTTTAGCTACTCTAACAATAACCCAGGTATATTTATTACCTCATTTAAGCTAGTTTAGCTACTCTAACAATAACCCAGGAATATTTATTACCTCATTTAAGCTAGTTTAGCTAATCTAACAATAACCCAGGTATATTATTACCTTATTTAAGCTAGTTTAGCCACTCTAACAATAACCCAGGTATATTATTACCTTATTTAAGCTAGTTTAGCCACTCTAACAATAACCCAGGTATATTATTACCTCATTTAAGCTAGTTTAGCTACTCTAACAATAACCCAGGTATATTTATTACCTCATTTAAGCTAGTTTAGCTACTCTAACAATAACCCAGGTATATTATTACCTTATTTAAGCTAGTTTAGCTACTCTAACAATAACCCAGGTATATTTATTACCTTATTTAAGCTAGTTTAGCTACTCTAACAATAACCCAGGTATATTATTACCTTATTTAAGCTAGTTTAGCTACTCTAACAATAACCCAGGTATATTATTACCTTATTTAAGCTAGTTTAGCTACTCTAACAATAACCCAGGTATATTTATTACCTTATTTAAGCTAGTTTAGCTACTCTAACAATAACCCAGGTATATTATTACCTCATTTAAGCTAGTTTAGCTACTCTAACAATAACCCAGGTATATTTATTACCTCATTTAAGCTAGTTTAGCTAATCTAACAATAACCCAGGTATATTATTACCTTATTTAAGCTAGTTTAGCTACTCTAACAATCACCCAGGTATATTATTACCTTATTTAAAGCTAGTCTAGCTACTCTAACAATAACCCAGGTATATTATTACCTTATTTAAGCTAGTTTAGCTACTCTAACAATAACCCAGGTATATTATTACCTTATTTAAGCTAGTTTAGCTACTCTAACAATAACCCAGGTATATTTATTACCTTATTTAAGCTAGTTTAACTGCTCTAACAATAACCCAGGTATATTATTACCTTATTTAAGCTAGTTTAGCTAATCTAACAATCACCCAGGTATATTTATTACCTTATTTCAGGCAACTATTAGCAAGCTAGCTATTTACTATATATTTAGCTAACATACCCAAAAGACAGCCCCTCCTTGTAAAGAAACAGTTTAAAATGTATTTTGTGTCAAGTTGCTACATCAGTAATGTCCGTTGCAGTATTCCATGGTTTAATCCGATACCTTTGCACTCGGGGTATTAGAAATTAGAACTGCATTTTGAAAGGTTTTTTTTTTTTTGGCTATCCCAGTGCAGGGCTGAAAACTGTGGATTGCTCACTTAAATGTAGCGTGTGTGTGTGTGTGTGTGTGTGTGTGTGTGTGTGTGTGTGTGTGTGTGTGTGTTCTGATGAAGAAGATAGTGTGCATTCAACTGAAGAGAGCCTTGCGTAAAATATTAACAGGCAAACCAGACTCTCCCAGGATATTACTATAGCCCTGTTACAGTGTGTGTGTGTGTGTGTGTGTGTGTGTGTGTGAGAGAGAGAAAGAGACAGAGAGAGAGAGAGAGAGAAGATGTACATATAGTCTTCTTCTCTCTTTATGGAGTTGAAGTCTGCTGTCGTACCTACTGCAGGTGTGAAAGCAGTGTGTGAGCAAGGCTAAGGGGAAAATGTGCTTTAACACGTCCCCCTGCACACAAAGCGACACTCGGCTGAAGAGACAAAAGGACACCTAGAAGGACAGGTAGGATGTGGAGTAGCGTCAGCTCAGTGCTGCTCTCCTGCTAGTTTTTACACAACCAGGTTTTTCCTGACACTGACAGATCTACTCAAAAATATTTCTGTCTATTTTTTTTTTTCATAAACAGCTTAAGTGTTCTTTTACACGTTTAAAGGTGCAGTAGGCAATGTTCCTTTCTTACAAGTACAAATAATGTGGAAATTCTGAAGAAATTATATATATAAAAAAAGTCTTAGACCAAGTGTACATATATATATATATAAAGAAAAAAAAAAAACAGATTTGCCTCTTGTCAGTCATTTTATAGACACTCCCTCAACACCCCTTCACACTGTTCACACGCGTCCAAAATCTTATACTGTGACAGTACGTACTCGGTAATGCCAACAGTTGAACCATGATAAGATTTGGGGGCGGAGCTATATGTAAGTGGGTGAAAATGAGGGCGGGCTCAATGAGTAAAAAATAAACAAATAAATCATTCAAATCTTATTCAGCTCCATGCACTTAACCGTTAGAGACCTTTCCCCCCCCCCCCCCCCCCCCCCCACTGATCGCACCTAATCCACCTTTAAAGGTCCGGTCTGTTATATACGAACGTGTTTCTAAGCCTGTAACAATCATATCTTTTCACAAAATCTGTGATTGGTGAAAGTACAGCGCAGTGAAATCTGGCGAATTTGTTTCAGCCGCTTGCGAACATTTTTCTGGCCCTGAAATTAAGTGTACCACAGAACAGAACTGCTCAGGTTTGTCTTTTTATTACATTAATTACTTCATTTGCTTATTTATTTAGTTCATTAGTTATTGCCAGGCAACAATAAATACACATGTTTCTTGTTAAAATAAAAGTATAATTAATAATGAAAACAAGATTTCTTCTGGTCCTTCTAATCTCACCCAATCTCTCCGTCTTGTTTTCCCTGCAATTATAATTCGCAAACGACAAACTTCACCTTCGATCAAACCTTTTTATATATTTTTTGAAACATTTTAATACATTATTCTTAAAGTCTAAAGGTGTAACGTAAGTTCTACTGATACACTGCTATAACATACACACGGAAGACTAAAATATTGATGTTAATAATATCCACCGGTTGCGTGAAACCGTAATGACTAGGTTTTAAAAGAAACAAACACACCACATATGTTTCATGGTATTTAATGTCGCCCATGTCTAAATATAAAGCTGTAATTAGATCGCTTGATGTAAATCATGGACTAAAACCTTACTTTTATAAAGTTTTAATGAGCGTGCCTGTATGTTTATCTGCTTATTAGTGGTTTACATGTTCCGTCTAGGTTTAATTCGGTTATCTTTGACACGTATTATAGTAACGATAGGTGTTGATTATGTTTCCATAACAACAGCTCTGGCTGCAGGTTTACGTCAACGCTCTCGTTTTTAATTCCGTACCTTGTTTTGCACATGCCCCGCTAGATTAAACGCTGAGCTATAAATGCTGCCGTATAAAAGGAACAAAACACTACGGATTGTGGCGTTATTGGAAAATAATCCACTTTTGGGATAGTAACAGTAACTGCGCTTCAGGTTGAACTGCATCACACCAAACCTCCATGTTTAATTCCATACTTAACTACGTATAGCGCTTTGGTGAACTCCTGTTGTTTTGATTGTGCTTTATATTATTTAGACATCTTTCTAATTATATTGAAAACCCCGTACTGCAAAAAAAAAAAAATTAACATATAAAAAAATAAAAAAGTCTACACGAATTAAAGATTACTAGTCATGAATGATCATTTGTAGCACTAGCAGGGCTTTCTGAAGTGACGACCTACTTGCTAGATATAAATCCTGCTTTGTTATAGCGCCCCCTGCTGGCTCGGAGGCTCTAAGCGGCTGTTTATACCTGGGAAAGATAGGAACATCCCCATGGACGTCGAAAGAAACATCCCTGTGACAGAAAATTTCATCGTCTTGAACGGCTCTCGGGTTACAGCGAAACAAAAATGATCCTAATCGCTCGTTATTCTCAGCCTGCTGTTGAAATGACATGTCTTGCATCTTGTGCAGGCATGAGAGGTCACGGAGATGTTAATGAAGAAATCTTTACCAGTCATTGATTTAAAGCGCTCCTGTGGGCTCTGTGCTAGTCTCTGCGCTGATAACGATAACAAAGCTAATTGCCGATGCGATAAGTGAACACACGCCGGATTTCTGACAAACAGCATGGAAATGGCTTATTAATGATGACCTTAGAGAACCTGCGAGCAGGAGGGCTCGATGGAAATGTCATTAATTGCATATGAACTTTGAGCTGACGTCACGGCGCACCCGTATCCCCGATAATGAACAGGTATAGATAACGTTTGTTCCTCCTTCAGCTTGTAAATTCCATTCGTTCAAAGCATAATAAGATATAAAATGGTACGTGGCAAAGAAAGTCAACAAGCCAGAATCCTTGTCTCGTCAGCAAGGGCTTGTGTTTACACTTAATATTCATATGCGTGTTTACAAGGAGCCTGCATATCAATCTTACTTGGTGGCACATCCTTATAAATACAATGAGCACGGAGATTAACGACATCATTAAAAGCCCAAACCTGCAGGAGATGCAGTGCTTAATGAAGAGGAGCTGCCACGTCGTGCAGCTTGTATTCATTATGCTGACTAGTTTAAGGCTACAGAAAGTCCTGACACATCCTCCTACTGACAAAGCACAAGGGAATCGTGCAGTGGGATTGGGTGGGTTCGTAAAGATAATATGTGAGATATTAGTCTAAATAAATCCCGAGTCCTAGCAATGAGTGTGTACATCTTTAGATTACGTTAGCACGCTAACATAAACGGTTCAGATTTTCCTTTTAGCACTTAGAAGTGCGGTATGCACAATTTAAGAGTGTTTCTAAGCATGTAACGAGCTCATCGTTTCTGAGATGTCTTAGAAAACACGCTCAATGCAGTGAATCTGGCGAGTTTCGGATTCGGGCGTTAATAGGCAATAGGCCTATAAGGCAATAAGTTTTTGACACCCTCTTTTACATTTAAAGTTTTAATTAGATGACTTGATGTACTGTTTTTAATTCAAGGACTTCAAAAAGTAGTGGTTCAGTGTGACTGTGTCATGTATATTTATTCCCTGGTTTTAGTCTATGAAAGCCCTGATTAATAAAATACTTGGAAATGACGGCGTGGAGGGAGGGAGGGAGGGAGGGAGGGAGGGCGGGCGGGTGAAGGGGGGAGGGGGGTGTTCCTGTAAATATATCTTTAGACAGCTATAAAAACAGATTCTTTTGTGTTCCTTTTGGTTATTTCTAGAAATTTCACTCATTTAGAAAGCCATGTGCTGCTAGAAAAAGAGATTTGGAAAGCAACAACGAAGCACCAGCAAGGTGCTGAGAATAGATAGTAAGGGTTAGGAAATGAAAAAAAGACCACAAGGAAGAAGGGGAATGGAGAGAGCAGGGACAGAATCCAATCAAGAGAAGGAAAAAAAAAAAAAGACGGCGAGAGAGAGAAAGATTACACTTGGGAGGTTACAGTCGACTCTTCATAACCCAGACAATTTACACCATTTAAAGCTGTGGGGAGGAAAAAAAGAAAGAGAGAAAGGAAGAACAAGGA
Source organism: Ictalurus furcatus (assembly GCF_023375685.1). Taxonomy (NCBI): domain Eukaryota; kingdom Metazoa; phylum Chordata; class Actinopteri; order Siluriformes; family Ictaluridae; genus Ictalurus; species Ictalurus furcatus. The sequence continues at coordinate 29,250,684 of NC_071261.1, forward strand.
TCCTGTTCGCCGGCACAGACGCAGACGCAGACACAGACACGATCTCACCACATTCTGAATCCTGAAGACGTGCAAATGAGTTCATCACCTCATGATGTTAAAAACATGTGCCAGGTTATATATAACCCGACAACGTGCTCTGTTCCATACAGCCTGACGATGACACACACACACACACACACACACACATGTGGCCTGCATGAAGCCACAAAGACTTCCTGTTCCTTCCAAGGAATCAAGGCAAAAGTATTTATAACAAAGTAACATCACTGACAAATTTGGTCCAGTTGCTAAGTAATGGCGCTATCTGAGTGTGTGTGTGTGTGTGTGTGTGTTCCATCCCATCACATAAAATAGGAACAGGAACAGAGTTTCGTTTCTCTAATAGTTGTGTGATGACTAGCAATCAAATATGGTGGCCAGCATCCTGAACAAAGCCAACGGGTGCCAAAACTTTTCATCTTAATGAAAACGCAGTAAAAAAAAACAAAAAAACAATACAAACAAAACCATACAAATGGCACAATTTTCATAGTATATATGGCGTTCTACTGGAACTGTAAGGCTCTACACCTTTCAGTTATATACCCTATGTAGTGAACAAGCACCGTGAATGTAGAAGGCTTTTGGAATTCCTGAAAATAGTCTGTGTCCTAAACGCTCCATATTCACTATTCACTATATTGGAAAATATATATATTAAATATTAAATATTAATATTAAATATATATATTAAATAATAAATAAATATATATATATATATATATATATATATATATATATATATATATATATATATATTATTGGCCGCAGAACATTATAATAGGGAAGAGAACTGGTGATTGAAGTAGATGATTTCGTATAATAAAGTAACCGAGCCGATATATAAACCGAACCTAGGCTATAGAAATGACTTAAAACTTCATAAGTTAGTAAAAAATGTGTACTCTGAAGCGACGTTACCATAGTAACCCGCTGCATTCCTCAAAAAGAGAGAGAGAGAGAGAGAGAGAGAGTGAGCACAAATCAAAGCATAGCTGTCCATTTTGGGTATTTCATAGCCGCTAGGATCTATCATTTCTACACTGCCTACTATATCACAGTGCATTATGGGATTAAAATAGTGCACTCAATTTCTCCTGTATGTTTTTGGACAGTACTACAAAATGCCAGACCATGAGAAGAATGCGCTATATTAGTGAAGAGGGACACGCTTTTCTTCAATTCCTGATCAACATTGCTTGGTTCACCACTAGGGGAGCTGTAGAGCACGACCATGACTGGGACGCATGACCATTCCTTACCATGAAGAGGAATAAGCCATAAAGCTAACATGTGCTCATAGGTTCTCCAAAAAATGGTTCTCGAAGAGTTCTTCAGATGACTGATAGCACTCTGAAGGGCTTCAACCTTCAAGGTTCTCCTGTAAAAAGGACAAGCCCGAGAACCCTTAACTCGTTTAATCGTTGCATTACCGTGATTCACCACTAGAGGAGCTGTACGGCATAATTAGACATTGTAGCCTTGTCAATCTCCAGCTAAACGGGCTGAAACCTGTTTTCTTTCCTTCTTTTTTTTTCAAGCTGATTTGTGCTTGTTCTCCTCCATCACTCCCTGAGTTGTTGTATATAAGTTTGCGCTCATCCATGAATTGACACATTGAGATTTTAATCACAGTGCATCCATTCACTCAGAACACCTCTTTTCTCTGAGCCATTAAATCACAGGGTTTAAAAGGCGTGAAGAATTTCAAGCGCAGTAACGTGGAAAGCAAACAGATGGAAGGCAGCACTCTTTTTTTTTTTTTTTTTTAAAGGTTATATCAACAAACAACATCTCTTGTTCTTTATACGAATCTGTCATGCTGATGGAGCCGCCGAACAACAGGAGCGTAAGCAGCTGGCACGTCTTACTTTATACTGTTATTAGGCCTGTTAAAATTTAGCGTGCAGCCATTCTGAAATGTTCATTTCATTTCTTTTCCATATCTCTCATTTTGTGGTCGTAACGCGCTGCCGAATGGGATTCGAGCGAATGGAATTATTTCTTAGGCACAATAAAACCATATGGCACAATAGTGCACAGACAGGACCTGCGGGTTTTGTTCAGCTTAATTAAACACTCAAAAACTCACGCCAGCCATTGGTCAACAGGTTTTGTACTGTATATTTGCATAAGGCGGGGCCAAAATTCATTGTTAGGATTAAGAAGAAAAAATGCCATCTGATTCCTTCCCACAGAAAAGAACAAGCTCGCAAGGTCAATTACGCTCACAGAAAAAAGGGTTCCTCAAGAGTTCTTTGGAAGGTTGATGCTTCCTGGATATCTCAATGGGTTCCACTTAGAATCTGATACTCTAAGGCAGGGGTCACCAACCCTGTTCCTGGAGATCTACCTTCCTGAACGATACGCTCCAACCATAAACGTGCCCACCTCACCATCTAATCACTGCCTCAAGAAGTTCTTGATCAACTAAAACAGGTCTGTTAGATTTTGGTTGGAGATGAAACCTGCAGGAAGGTAGATCTCAAGGAAGAGGGTTGGCGATCTCTGCTCTAAGGGAAACCAAGTCTTAAATACAAACTTTAAGAATTCGAAGAACCTTTAGAGATTTCAGTGCTAGCGTTTAGTTTGAAAGGAAAAGTCCCACATGGAAATATGCAGCGTGTGGTTCCTTACCATGAAGCAAAACAAGCTATTAGACTAACTCTTAAGACAAAGGGTTCCCCAAGGGTTCATGGTTTCTGCTTTCTAAAGGAGTTCTACTTAGACTCCTCTCTAAAACTGAAAAAAAAACTGCCAAAAAATGGACAAACCAAAGATCTCTTTAGAGGTAGAGTTGAGTTTGTATTATTATTATTGTTGTTAATATTGTTGTTGTTGTTGTTATAGACAAAGTGTTATTGTTTGTTGTAGACAAAGAATTATCTGCAATTTGCTTTGGACTTCCGACTTTTTAGGATCCGTGCTGAAAAATTCAGCTCGGTCTGACCTGCTACTAGCTGCCAAAACGCACGCCAAGCTGGTCGAGGAATTACAAATCCTCAAATATTTATCAATCATGTAGTCATGTAATAAGGAAGCTGGAAAATAACCCACCAGCTGGCCTGGATAGTCGACTGCAGGACTTTCCAGCAGATTGGTCAGAAACTGCTCAACTCTACCTCATTGAAATGTATTCAATGTATTTCAGTCTTGTTTTCATCGTGCTTAAGCAGGAAAGACTCATTTGCACACCGACACCCTGTTACAACACTACTATAAACATTACAAACAGCATATACAAACCTCTAATAGGTGATATCAACAGGGACTTGTGTGGCTGACGGTTCACTCAGGCCCTGTTTACACTGGTGCGTTTTGTTTTTAAAAATGAAAACGATTCTCGTCCACGCTGGCGAAAGTTTCCGCTGTGTTTCAGAAACGATCTCCGTCCACACTACACGACCGAATACGCATGTCACATGACCATTCATGCACACTGGGCATGCGCATACAAGTGTAAACAGAAATATGGGTGCTAGTCCAAACCGGCGTTCCGTGTAGGGCTTACGCCGCTTGAAATGAGATTTGTTGGCGATCGCTCTAATCGTAGCTCGCCTTTTGTGCATGTAGGCATCTGCAGTATTATAAAATACAGAGTTTAACTGCACAATGGCTGCTAAGAATGACGACAAAGCCAGCAAAGCTTGCGGTTCAGTCTGCGTGTTGTTGTGTATACGATCGAGGTAGCGTAACGGTCATATGGTAGGCGCTTGACGAATCAGGGAAGGAAACGCAACGATCCAGAAGACCAAATCGAAAGGAAGCGAATGTGGGCGGAGCCACGCCTTCGTTTTTATAAGTCTTCGTTTTGGTCTGTTACACGGAAACATGAGCTCGGGGTTTTCAAACTAAAACGGGGTCTTCGGCGTTTCCGAAAATGTCCGTCTTCGAGGGTGGAAAACGCCGGAGTAGTGTAGACGACAGGCGTAACCGTAACAACAGAAAATGCACTAGTGTAAACAGGGCCATAAACAAAGGTTAAAAATAAGCTAAATATAAAATGAGTTCTTTCTTAACAACATGGTAAAGGTTTTTGGAAGGAGTCTCCAGTGTCAGCACTAAACACAGGTACATTTTTCCGACATGGGAACATCTTCAGGACGAAGTAGGCTGCAGTTCCATTTCAAAGGAAGCTCAACGTTGCGTGAGCTTCGCGCTGTAGGAAGCGCCCTCGCATGTAACCGGTATCCGAAGTATAATCCGATTTATAAGCCTGCCCTGGTCAGGTGATGTGGCAATCATGCGTTTCAGGTGACTATAAAAACAGCAGCTGTACACCAAGCCGTGTGTCGTATTATCTTCACCGCATGTTAGACTGTTCGTGTGAACGCTCCGAAAAACTCTTTACTTCCTGTATATTCAAAAAATCTCTTTACTTTTCTGTTTAAGAAAAAAAGAAAGAAAGAAAAGTATGAATCAGAGAGAGCTCAGGACGCGTTACTCCTTTCTCTTACGAGGGGAGGCGGGGACACTGTCTGTGTGAAGAGTGAAGAGCTACAGCGCGGCTCCGCCCTGACTCTGGGTTTGGGAACCTCAGGACTCAGGAGGCAGCCAGCCGGCTCAGATCCCGGGGGTCCCGTATGGATCTGGAGGGGTAATCGGAGACGAGCGCTGCTCCATCTCTCTCTGACGCCATCGCTTCAGACCACCCTGTCATTGATTATTTTCCCATACCAGCATACCCTGAGTGTTTTATTCCTTACATAATGGTCACATGATGCATTTAGACTGTTCTCGTAATAAAAGCTTGGAATTGTTTTGAAGGCTTGTGTTTTATAGGAACGTTTCATTGTTAAGGAAACGACAGACGGTCCTGAGACTCTGACTTTTTTTGTCGTTGTTGTTCAGGCTGCATGAAGATGTGATTGATTTTGAAAAGCTGTGAATGTGAGTGGTTTCAGGGGGCTTCACTAGGCCCGTTCCCCCCGTAATGACAGGTTACGGGTCAGTGAGAAACACGGATGTGAGACATGATGACAAAGATTGGATCTGAGTAAGCAATTAGCACTGATCGATAAGGTTTTGTAACGTGAATAAAATCAGAAGCGATCATTTGCTTTCCGAGTTTCATACCTGTGACTCGTGGCCTCCTGACGGCCGGAGCCGGATCTGGGTTTGCCACTGCTCGTGTGTGGAGACATCTCGCGCTATAACAAGCAGCGGAGAAGAAGAGAAGGAGGATGAGGAGGATAAAGACGGCTGGAGTTTCCAGAGAGCCAACACCTCCCCGGTGATCTCGATCCGGAAACCTGTCGGCTGGCTGCACTCAAAGTGCACTCGTCCTCCTCGTCCACAGTCCTGGAACCTCACTGCAGGAAAAAAGCAACACAAAGAGAAAGAGAGAGTGAGTGAATGTGTGTGTGAGTGAGAGAGAGAGAGAAAGATTCCCCACAGGACACTCTGCGTATCTGTGTGTGTGTGCGCGTCTGTCTGTCTGTCTGTCTGTCTTTGAGAACATAAATGCATGTTTTGGACAAGATTCGCTGAAAAAAAAAGCTAAAAGTGTGACGCTCATACATTATGGATGGTGTTCAGCAGCCCCACCGGCTTTTCTGCGAAAAGGTACGGCATGAAAGGAAGTGGAAGTGGGAAAAGCGCAGCCCGTAAAGACGCAGACAGAATCACAACGAGGAGCACATGAGAGGCAGCGCTCGCTCCGGCGGATTAACACTCCATCGTGACCATCGGGGGTCGTGTCGGTGCTTTATCCACACCTGATGGAGGACCAAAGTGCATCCTGGTTACCGAACATCATGCCATTTCAAAGCGGTGGTTATTTGCGAGCGTCTGATAGTTCCGACCGTGAGGTTCATATTAATACGCCCTTTCTAATACAGTATTGTTTCTATTATAGCAGTTCAATGACAAGGACTTGTACAGCGGACAGTCCGTATAATCGAAGGTTAAATATAAACGGATTTTTTTAAAAGTGTTGCAATTTATCGAAATAAAAAAAATCACTTATGGAAGGAGTCTCCAGCGTGAGTGAATTTTCTAACAGTCTGTAATATTTCCAAAAAGGAACGTCTTCAGTTAGAGGTTGACCGATCGATCGGCGCCGATAACGATTGCTAGAACTGTCGTTTTTCGTCAAAAATCCACACCGATAGATTTTCCCACTTGCGTCAGTTGATGGAGCGGCTCAGAAGGGTCCGCCGTCGTTATACAGTACGAGAGCGGCCTCTAGAGGCCAAATAAAAACGATCACCGATAAAATTTTCTCGTGATATTTGAAGTGTTTTTTTTTTTTTTTTTTAAATTCCTTTTCGATGTCTCTATTTTCATTTGTTATTTGGAGTGTTACTTTTTTGGTTCGGTTTGGATATATATCTTTTGTGTACTTTAATATATACATTAACAGTTAATATTTATTCATATTTATGGTCATTTTTTTCATTTAAAAAAGTACAGTACATTTCCATAGTGCAGTCAGTACAGTTTATTTCGATTCCCGAATCCCGGCCCACGTGACTCCACATGCCGAAGTGTAATTGGGCGAGACACTGAACCCCGAGTTGCTCCCGATGGCAAGTTAGCGCCTTGCATGGCAGCTCTGCTACCGTTGGTGTGTGAGTGTGTGAATGAGACACGGTGTAAAGCGCTTTGGATAAATGCGTGATATAAGTGCTCCATTTACCATAACTGGTTATCAGCAAGTACTGCCCAACTTAGTTATCGCTTTCAGTCAAATCTACTACAGATCGACTCTGTAGTCTTCAGGGATTTTTATTTGTGTGTGTCTCATTAACGTCAAGAAATAGAAAAAAATTCAATGCTGTAATCGCTGACACTGCTGTGATATATAATGAAGTGGAATAATACACTTCAGGACTTTAGGGGCTATTGGGGGAAAAAATTGGGAATAATCAACTGCATCATTGATTATTTTCCCATAACAGCATGAGCCATCTCTCTGTACTCTCTCTCTCTCACTCTCTCTCTCTCTCACTCCCACACACACACATTTGCTGAAGCAGAACGATGACACGGTGTCCTGACAGGGGCTCTCTTCCTGGGCATGAAACTAGGCCCCTTGGGCAAACACTTACTTTCTAAACCAACTAGCCACATGGCATACACAATATATCAGGCTAATCTGGTCCAGCCCTCCTCCCGCGCTCAGCGATGCTCATGATCTCTGCTGCATAATTAGAGCGGAGAGTTATTAATAAAAGAAGTCATTTACACACGAAAGGCACTTTCTGAACTGCAGATTGGCCGGAAAAAAAAAAAAAAGTTGCAAAGATTTCCGTCCCGATCCAGGCTTTAATACCGAGCTTATGATTAAAAATGAGCAAAAAGCACCTTTAATAAGAGGTGACATGAGTCTTGAGAAGAAAAAAAAAAAAGATTCATATAACAGAGAAAACTACACGACAGATATATGACGGTGCGTTTCATTTTTTTGTCGACTCCGGACAAAGTGACAGCACTTTCGGCTGAAACGGCCGAGCGTTTCAGCGAGAAGCGCTCTCTCTCTCTCTGTCTCTCTCTTTCTCGTTCTCACCGTCCCTGTCTCCTTTCATTCCTTTTGTAACACGTCCAGAGAGAAAAAGAGACCAGGAAGGAGGATACAAGGGGGGGGGGGGGGGAGCCACAATCGGTGTAAACAAATGCACTGGACACCAGCGCTGGCTCTGTTTCCACCTTCGGAGAGGACAGTGAAATGGGAAGGCCTTCGAGAACTATGAGATGAGAGCAAATGTAATTTCAGCCGCGATTATCACCCTGACACACACACCCGAGTGAGAGAGAGAGAGAGAGAGAGAGAGATGAAACAAAGCAAAAAAGACACAATATTCATTATATACACAACACAAAGGTACAGCCATGTCTATGGCACCGACTTCACCTGAAAAACTGGTGTTTTTCTCAACACACACACACACACACACACACACACACACACGACGTTTTCTCTCCCGGAGTCATTCACAATCAACAACACCGAAAAAAAAACAGCCTCAGACTCTATTTACTGCGTCTCCTTCAGCAATTTTGGACTTCAATCTGTCAGAAAGGATCTGACGTTTCCCATTACCTGCCATACCTATCAGTCAGAAACAAAATCTAGAGCTCGTGGCGAGGAAAAACTCGACAAAAAAAAAAAATAAATTTCTTCAATTGAACTGCATTAGATTAGCTACTAAAAAGTGCCTCCTCGTTGAACTGATTACCTTTTGACTGGAGCTGTATTCAGACCGGATTCGTTTTACACGGTGAGCCGGGGTAATGTTATTATTACCAGAGTATCTGTGGGATCTTATTTCACGCTTTGGTAATCATTATGGAAGGAGTACACAGTCTTTTACCTAAAAATAACTAATGATTTGGTTATATCTTGTGGGAAAAATGTATTTATTTTTTTCTTTCTTCAGTTTAAAGACACTTCAGGAAGCTCTCTCTTTTCTAGACACGCCCATCAAAGTTAAAACAAAGGTAAATTGCCGAAACCGGCTGAGATTAAAATGGACTTGTCAAAAAAACGACACTTCCTGGGCTTTTAGGGAAGTCATCGCGTTCCTAGCACAAGTTATGGTCATGTGACCCGCTAATAATCAAGTGCAAGTTACATTACATGGCCCCAAGTTCTACAAACAAGCCCTTATAGTAATACGAGGCGAATGAAGTTTTAACGCGATGGAAATACGTACATCACAAAGACACGCCGAGACGTCCTTAAATCTTTTCGCATCCAAATAGTATTATGGTGATGGTTAGTCCACTCGTTACATTTACGTCAGAGTTTATTACCACAGAATGATCACGACTGAGGTTTTTCCCGTCGATCACTCGGTTAAAAAAAGCTTTGGGACGATCTGATTGGCTGTAGAATGACAACTAAAAGACTCAAAAGAATCATACTGTATATTCTGTACATTACTAACAAAGATGGCTGACTTTTTGTCTGATCCATACGTGTGGTAGTCATGGGAGAAATGTCGTTTGTTGCTGTCTTTAACATGCTTTAACATACCTCAAGTTTACAAAACCATAAACACGTTTCAGCGAAACCATGCTGAGGTTAGTCGAGGTTACAAACAAGCAAACAAATAAATAAATATATAAAGAAGTCGAAATCCGTGCTAGCTAAGTGGGATTTCCTCACACGGTCAATGATACGCGTTGATCAAGTTGTTGGATAGCTACGTGTCGTAGCGGAATGTACGTGACCCTAACCAGTTCAGTTTGCAATCAGATACTGACTCTCGAAGCATTCTCAGTGAAGAGTTCAGGCAGACCCATTATCTAAAAAAAGTGGTGCGATAAATCCAGACATACAGTCGAATTTGTGTGACTGTACACTGCCTTGCAAAACTATTCAAACCCTAGAACGCCCCCCCCAACAACACCCGCCCCCCTACTAAAACTGGGATTATGTAATGAATATACACAATATAGCCCATAATATTGAAGTGGGGAGAAATCTATACGCATGGGAAAATAATAATAATAATAATAATAATAATAATAATAATACATAGAAATTGGTGTGAAGCAATAATTAGTTGAATGGGGTTGAACTGTGTGCGATTAAAGTGTCACGTGATCCCAATACACTGTCAATGTTATATACAGTATCGTCTTTGGTGTCTAACTGCACTCAGGAAGGCACGTTTCGCTTTCATTTCGAAAAAAAACAAAAAAAAAACCCACCTTGACTCCATAACCAGCAGCTTCATTCAATAAAGGAAAAGAACAGCTGTTTAATTGAACGCCATTTAATCGAGAGTTTAATGACACTTGAAAGCTCGGTAGCGCCACAGCAGTTTATCAGAACACGACACGTCCTCCGCTCGGGTCGGACGTATTTCTTCGGACGGCCGAATGGCTTCAGGAAGGCTGTTTATTATTCCACACATCCTGCCTGTAATTGCTACGAAATCTCGCCTCGATTTGTTTTTTTTTTTTTAAGCCCTCGTTTAATTTAATGCTTATTAGGTTCCGCGTAGTTCCGAACATCGCTCGTGGCACCACGCAATTACAGCTCGAGGTTTAAGGTCCTTATACCGGCCATAAAACTTTATACATTTCAAGTCTGTACATGTGTGCAAGCGAGACGTGTCGAATGTCCGCGCAAAGTAAATAAATAAGTAAGTAAGTAAATAAATAAATCAGCCCAAAATCAATAAGCGATAAATACGATGAATCTGGCGGGGGGTGAAAGACACAGCGGCGTGTACGGCGTGTCAAGATCCAGAGAAAGATTTGAGAGCAGCACCGTTCTCTAAGAGCTGAACCTAAAAAAAGCAATATGCCGCGTACGCTAATTAATTTCATCACCAGCACTGTTTGATTCTCCTCGCATCCTGTGAGCTCGCACTCACTCCTCCGCGTTCGGTTGCCTTGACAGTAGACGTGCACAGATGCTACAGATTTACCGGCAAGGTAATTGCCAGCTGAAGGGAATTTGTCCGTCTGGGTGTTTGACAAGATTAGCCAAACCCCTAAGTTTTGGAGCAGAGTTGGTAATGGAGTGCTTTATTGTCTGTGTGTCTGTGGTGTCTACGGCGCTTACACGTGAATGTGTGTAAATCTTACATGTTGTGTGCGTGCGTGTGTGTGTGTGTGTGTGTGTGTTATAAAAACATAATATTCCTGGAAGACATTCTGGCAGATTCTTGCCCGTACAGTGCATCGTGTGTGTGTGTGTGCGCAGGTGTGTGAGTGTGTGTTCAGGCTCTTGGCCTGGCTGAGATTTGGCACACACTGCATCGCTCTTCCTCTGGGAGGCCTCTTCAGCTTGAAAGCACCACAGCAGAAATCCCCCACTGACAGCACAAATTCCAACAGTAATAATGAAATGGTGTGTGTGTGTGTGTGTGTGTGTGTGTGTGTGTGTGTGGTCATAGCATGGTGCTCTTTCTTTATACACACACACATACACACACCTTAACCTGTTAGCTAATGCAATTTGACTCATAATGCTCATATAACATTATGTTGTAAACACGCAGATTCTCCTATAGCAACACACATCTGTGTGTTTATAATTCCAGGAATGACGCACGGTATAGTAGCAGAATGTTATTTCGGTCCGTATCGTGTGATGGACACAATGATAACAGCGCCGATTCAGTTTAATCCTGGTTTGACAGGAGTTCGAAAATAAATGGCATCTCCTCCCATTCCACAAACACAGACTCCACTCTCCACTCCAAAGCACACACACACACACACACACACACACGCACACACGCGGCAGATACATCGTCATGGCCGTTGGAGATAAAGTTCCCTATTGAGTTTCGGACAGAAGCGCCAATGCAGGCAGAAAAGCGCCGAGTCAGCAGAGGTGTGGGCCAGCCTAATGCCCTGCACCCTGGCCCACATTAGCGTTAGCTGAAAGGCTCTTTTCAGAACACATACGCACGCATGAACACACACACAGTCCCTCCGTGAACAAACAACAGCTCCTACACAATGGCCTGGGCCTTGGTATTGTCTGTTTCACGTCACGTGACATACCGGATAAACCTCTGACAGGAAAGATGGATAAACAGAAAGAGAAAGAGCAAGACACGAAGAGTGACTGATATGTCCGAGCACCAATAAGTGAGGAATAACTCACTCGGGGGTGTGTGAAATAATCAGTGCTGATAATAGCATGGAATAGCAAAGTGTTTTATTCCTTTTATACCATCGTAACTTGCTGCTTTTAATTCATTAACAAATGCTTTTTATCTGTTTATGTTTACATTTAATGCTGCGGAAGGGGAGTTCCTGTTATCACTTACACTATAGCAGCTATAAACAGTCACCAGTCTCTACTTTCTTCTCTTCCTGTAACCTAAAAAGACTAAACTAAAGGTAGCTTGTCATGCTACTGAGAAACTAAACAAAGCGTACTCTCGTCAATCCCGACGACTTTCCCATAGAGGAAAACTGACATTGGAGACTCCTTCCATACATGCTAAATAAATGGTATGAAGTGAATTCAAATGTGAATTAAAGCGTTCTCCTTCTCTGAGGAAAACAGCACCGAACACCTGATGAGCTGAAATCTGCTCTGATTGGCATTTTATAACGGCCGCGGGTTTAGATCATCACTATTATGCCGACTCTCCGTTCTGTTATCCACAAACGCCAGTCGTCCAGCAGAGGAAAAGCAAAGCGACAGGCGTGTAACGCCCCGGATAGGAGGCTCATCAGGAGGCCAAGCGAAGGAGGGGGAAGGGATAAAGAGGACATGCCCAGGATGCACTGCTGCCTGTGTGATGCATTATTCAACAGCGCAGATAACCAAATCCAGCTTGTGCAGCGATCTGGCGGGGAAGTCGCCCTTTCTGCCCTAGAGAGGAGCTGGTGGGTGTCTCAGAACACATGCTACAGTGTCAAGAGATGCCTCTGATTGGGCCACATACACTGCTGAGCTTCAGGATTCAGGAAAAGAAAAAAAAAGCTGATAAGGTGGATATTCACCATCGAGTCCTCTGTGACTTTGAGAACGTTTACCCTGGGTGTGAGAGAAATAAATGAATGGAGGCCACCATAGCTACAGTCATGTATTTATATCTATTAAAGCAATGGCGCCTGGGAATATTGCAGCACTAACAAGTGATTTTATTCTGATCTCAAATTTCCTACCTCTTTTAACGCCTAAATTATTTAAACTTTTGCTCTCACACATTCTTCCTCTTAAAAACATTACATGCTTCTACTTGGTGTATCGTAATGGTTTGTAAAGGTATTTCCATTTGGGCTCGAAACAGACTCACAGTGGAACTGTTACTGGTTCTTGATGGTTGACTAATGGGATTCAAACATCCAAAATTCCAACAGGAATACAGTGTTTTCTGATAGTGTCATTGTGCTTAAAAGTAGAGGTTTCATAAACTCTTGAGGTTCTTGCCAACAACATCTACTGTACTACGTCTCTTTCATTTTCATATCTGAATTTTTACTTAAGCTTTATCTGGGTCAGGGTCTCAGTGGATCCGGAACCTATCCCTGGAACACTGGGAGCAAGACAGGAATAAACTCTGGATGGGTCATTTTCATGGGGGAAATTGAGCATCCCCAGTTCAACTAGTGGCATTTTTTGGACGGTGGGAGGAAAACAGAGAACCTGGATGAAACACGAAACAGGGAGAACATAAGAAACTGTCTGCGAAGACAGCATCCCAAAATCAGGATTGAAACAAGGACCTTGTAGTTGTGAGGCGGTAGTGGTTCCCCACCACCCGAAACCCGCTGCCCCACCACACCACCCATAATTCTAATACATACAATAATAAATATTTTGGTTTTGTCCATAGACCTAGCAAATCTTTAAACAAAATTTAAATACGCATTTAATTCTGAAATGAATATATCCTGTATCCATAAAACAATCAAAAAAGTGTGGCCCCTAGGAAGCCATTAAATCCATTCGATCCTGATAGGAAAAACTTTCATGTACAACAGAGACTCCTTTTTTTCTGAAGCAATTGCAGCATCACTTGGACACACACCATTAATGAAACTTTATATTTCTTTCCAACTGCACATTTTACATCGGTTTGTTTATGTGCCAGTCTCTGATATCCATAAATCCCATCAAAATGCATAGTCACATCGGCAGGTCTGTCCATCAATCGCTGACAGCCTCTGAAATTTAAACAACTCCCAGTTACCAGCAGTTTCTGATTTGTATTTAGACCACTTGATTCACAGCCTCCTGTGCCGCACTGCAGGTTCCACTCCAAAAACCAACAGAACAGTTACAGAGCTGGTTCTGCAATCAAACCCTTGCCTCTGTGTGGCCACGATGACCTGCAGGCCCTTAGATTCAACAACACCGAAAATGTGAAATTGACTCTGACACTCGGTACATTCATGCTCTACACGTATCCCCTTTTGCTTTCACCAAAAGGGTTCCTGCTCTCAAAACCCGAATCCCATTGTGACGACAATAACATGGCAAGCAGACAGCTAGATTGAGTGTCTTAGAACAACACTCACCCTTGTTCCCATTCGAGAGATCTCCTCACTGCATTAAAGTAGACATGTAGTATCAGATTCTGCACCAGTGAGCTTCAAGAGTCAGATAATGCTGAGCATTAACTGTCTGTTCACTGGATAAGGATGGATCTTGAGTACCAATGCAACACTATCTGATAGTATGGCTAAAACAATTACCTGGAATTGTCGATTTTACAAGCTGTTACCAAATACTTGCATGTATTTAACTTTATATATATATATTTTACTGTACATATGTACAATTTTTACATCTAAACCCATTAAATGTACTTAAGATGTCCTACTTGAAGAATTATGTAGTATTTCCTTAATATAAATGGGCCCAAGTAGATCCCTTTTAGGAAGCTAAGCAATCAGAACTATCCAAAGAACCTTTAATGACCTGATGAACTGCAGTCAAGTAAAACAATAGCTGAGTAAGCAATTAGCATTTGTGCTAATATGTTCCTTGGAGGTAATTTCTTCCCACTTGGGTAAATTTTCAGGTTCTGTGTAATATTTCCCTGTCAGAAAAGGTTCCAAGTATATCCACTATAGGAAACGGAGAATGCTTAACTACCCAAAGAAGCCTTGAAGATTTTTTGAAGGTTCTCATGTTTAGTCTCAGACATCGAGGAACTACAGCGGAGAACAACAATAGCCAAGATGACAATTAGCATTTTTGCAAACGTGTTCAGCATGGGTTCTTCTGGGGAAAATGCCCTGGTTCTATGCAGAGTTTCACTATCAGGAAGGGTCCCAAGCAGATCCTTTTTTAGAAAGTTAGGAAACTAACAAACCTCAACTGCACACAAAAAAAACCCTTTGAAGCTTGTGATTAGTCTCAGACCTGGACTAACTGCCAAGTTAGCAATTAGCATTTGTGCAAATGTGTTCTTGGAAAGCAAAGTCCAAAGAACTCGTCTTGAGGAGTTCTTTCTTTCTAAGAGGGTCATGCTAATGACCGACCTAGCAAGTGGGGCAGCTCAGGGGCTCAGGTGGTAGAGCGGGTTGTCCACTAATCGTAGGGTTGGTGGTTCGATTCCCGGCCCACGTGACTCCACACACTGAAGTGTCCTTGGGCAACCCCAAATTGCTCCCGATGGCAAGTTACTGCCTTGCATGGCAGCTCTGCTACCACTGGTGTGTGTGTGTGTGAATGGGTGAATGAGACACAGTGTATATATGTGCAGACCATGTAGCATGTTAGCTAATTACACTTAAATCATATACTTTTCCTTATTAAGCAGTAAGGGAACCGTTTCAGGGCTGTGCATGGCTTAGCAAATAAATATTAAAATAAATATTGAATTTTCTTGTGTTCAAACTAGCTGTAGGCCTACAGAATAACAACTAACCATCCCTGTAATTTCTGCTGACACAACATATGAACAGTAATTGCACAGTAAAACATTTCAGGCTAAACAATATTGACCCCTTTCTGCACTCTGGCACAGAAATAAATAAAAACTCTGTTATTAAAGTGAACTGTGCAACAGTTCGTTGTCCTGGACAAATTCTCATGCCCCAGACAGCTTGCAGTTGATTTGTCTGGATTAGCCAGTGGTTGAATCACAGACTGCAGCTTTCGAGACCTGACAAACGTAAGCTACATCCTTGCGTGCTTATCAGCTGGGAGCTGCCGGGATTTGCTTCTCACCACACTGATGAAGGCTGCTCGATAGAGAGGCTTTACCAGGGGATTAAAAAAAAGGGTTGAAATCGCAAGACGTCAAAGCTTGCTTTGCTCACAATCTGGCCCTTGGTTTGGCTCTTCTGGACAAGACATGAACAGCTCATTGACTTCTAGGTTGGCTCATGTGCCAGTCTGAGGGTCAGTGGTGAGAGATGTATTACCACCTGCCTACACGCTGGGAACAAAACAGCTAAACTCATTCTGAAGGGTTGAGTGCTACGCTAGTGCGTCAGATTATCATTATCTGGACCTGTTGCGTCTGGGCGTAAGAAGGAGCGTGGAACACACATGGATCAGTGAATTGTCCTTTTTTTTTTTCAGAATTGTCAGTTTAATACCATTCAACCCTACCAAAAGATCCAGAAGTTCGGCTCCTTTCTATTTCACTCAGAACCAGGAACCACGATATGCTGTTTACCTCGTATGCAGCCAACTCTCCGTTCAAGTGAATTTACCGGTGCAAACTCAAGCAAGGTGGCTCTTCCCCACATTCCCAACCATTCCACTGCTCACTTCTTACTCAGAGGTCATCTTTTTCCCATCGTTCTGATTACAGTAAAATGCAGCATTACACTATTCAATCAAAGGCATGAATAGGACCCATTTCACACTATTTGCCTCTTAAGGTTCTTGCCAAATGAATAATCTTGCCAAATGAATATACTCTCCTGTGAGCAGCTCTTTAGACCGAGGCCAAAACAGGACTACTCTTTTAAGAAGAAGACCAAACACTCGGCCTGCTCTATCATCCCCGAGCAATCTGATAATGAAAAAAAACTCGATAACGGTGCTGGAAAATGCAAGTCCCAATCTACGCAGTTAAATAAAGGTCATGATTTTAATTGTACTTTCCAGTTTACGGCATTTGGAAGGAGCACACGGTTCATTCTACTCGGGAACGAACAAAGAAAGGGCACGGACTAGCATTTAGCGAATGGATGTGTTGCTGCGCAGCATAATTAGCAAGACAAGAAACAGTTGCCACTCTGATTGTAAGCAGAGAACCCAAAGATCCAAAGAATGACATTTCACTGCTCGTTGGCTCAACGTACCAGTGCAGACGGTTTGATGCAGCAGTACTCCACTTAATGCGGGACTATTATTAGGCTTCTAATGATCAATATCTTAAGTATATCACTGTACCATTTAGGAGAGTATACTGGCATGTCTCCAGCACACAAAGATTCAGGAATTGAAGAACTATAGCTGTATTTCCACCAGAAGTCCATTTTCATTAGGAAACCTTTCCAGAACCTTGTATTTTTATGCGGCAGGAGGAACTTTTGGGGCAGCGCTTGCCCTATTTAAAATGACAGACTGGTCAAAGGCAGAAAGACCAACCCACTTTTTGGTCATTTTTACAAACAAACAATTATTAAAACGTATTATAAATCAGAACCAAGACACTTAGGAAAGTAAAATACAAGGGTCGACCAATTATAAAGTAAAAGCTCCAATGTTTTGCCCAGTCCCATATTTTGGTTGCCTGAAAACCTAGTCTAAAAAGTAGTAGCTAACATGATAACATGAAAGTCCAGCAACATAAAAGTCCTTACTTACACAGGTCAGGACAAGCAACAAGCATGACTGAATGACCATTAATGAGTCGTTTATGACTAACAATTTGAAGTGGTTGTTTTGTTTCGCTGCTTCATAGTTGGACTTTGCCATGTTGTTTAGCAGTTTGACTCTGGATAGATGAGATATCTGTTCTGAAGTTGAAAACAATGCATAAACGCATACTTCACAGAAGACGTTCTTAAGAAGTTCTTCACCTGCTAAAACAGGCGTGTTAGCTTTTGGTTGGAGATGAAACCTGCAGGAAGGTAGACCTGAAGTAAGAGGCTTGGTGACCGCTGCTGTACAGTATCCATTAGCTGTAAGTTAAGTTTCATTCTAAAGAGCGTGAATCCAAACCAATATGCAATAAGTATCTTCATTTCTTATGGCTAGACTTTCCAACGTTTCACATTCCTTGTCTTAAAAAAAAAATTTTTTTTAATGAAACAACAATTCTTATGATCATGAGTCAGGAAAACGGACTGATATGAATCCAAAGTTGGACTGTAGCTGCTTATATTTAAGCTAGCGATAAGTGCTGATGGTGCTGCTGATCTCCATATCTCCATTTCACTGCACAAACTGACCTCATCCTTTCCTCAGTTCTCTCCCTGCAGACTGCCCGGAGAATCAAAAGTAGCCTTGCATGACAGAAGATCCATCACACTAATGTAGGTATGAACCAGGTTATAACTTACACCGAGCAGAAGACTGAACGTGACTCTACAAATGAAATACATGCATTGGTGCACTGCAGTTTCCTGCTGGATGTCCTCAGGCTCAGAAATGCTGAGGTATATATAAGTGAAGCCCTTACAGAAGGAAATATACGCAAAAACGAGAAACCCGTGCCGTCTTGTAGCTTATACATCCACAGTATCTCTTATGTGAACATTACAACCTTCGTTAGAAATGAATGACTCCGATAAATAGCAAATCACCGCCAAGGCCCGGTGTCTTACGCGATCTAATCAGATAGCAGTAAATTCAAATAAATGTCCAATTAAATAAGTTTAGATTAACTATTGACAGCGTGCAGCTCGTGTGGCTGCCGATCGATAAATGTGCAGGTCCCGAGACCCAAGCGCTCGATCTGAACACTTGCATTATCATAAATTAGGTGCCCGGCCACAAATGAAAAGCCAATAAGCGCCTCCTCTGGTGAGGCGATGACAACATCACGGCCTCAAGAGGGCGAGAGAGAGAGGGAGATGAGAACATCTGGGGTTGGCTCTGGGCTGAGCTCACCTCCATTTGCATTCGCAGCTATTCAAATAAGGCACAAGGAGCTGGTGCTGGTGCATCTCATCCCGCTCTGCTTGTGTGTGTGTGTGTGTGTGTTTATGTACATTCCGACGCTGCTGATTTGACAGAAACACATACAATTTTGAAACAGTGATGTGCCCACTGCACACTTTCTAGACAAAAGGTTCAAAAAGAGGCCGAGTTTAGAGCTAGAGCCTCTCTCTCTCTCTCTCTCTCTCTCTCTCTCTCTCTCTGTCTTTTTCTCAAACGGCTTTTCATCGAAGCTCAGCACTTGACAGGCTGATCTGTGGGGATTCCAGCAAAGCTAGTGGTCCCCCCCCATACACACACACACACACACACACACACCCATTCACCCCACCCCCACCCCGCCTTCCAATTCATTTCCATTTGAATGCATCACCATGGTCCTCCCCGACATTTCCTGCAGTGTTCATGAGAGAGAAAGTAAGAGAGAGAGAGATGGTTCACACTAAATATTTGGGAGGATGCTAACTTCCAACACCCAGCAAGCAACCTCTCTAGGGGAAGAAAAGAAGTAAAAAAAAAAAGAAAAAAAAAAAAAAAGAAAACCACCCACAGTCTGAGTCACATGATGGGAAAAGGACCAGGCGGTTAGAGAAAGGAATTTCCATATTGGTTAAATCCATTTTAATGAGTTCTTGAAGCAAGACTAGCATTTGAATTCAGGACAGGAAGTGCAACTGCGAGTCTGTCATCATTCTACTATAAATATTTAATCTATTTCGTCTAATCTGTCTTCAAAATCCATTCCAAAGCCGATTTTTCCCAGACACCCCAACATCCCAAACGCATGTCGGAAAGTCAGCGGAGGACAAAAGAAGCTTTCCAGGAAGACAAAAGCCATTTCCCCTCCCCCGAGTCCTCCTCTATAATTCAGATAATTTGATCTCTGATTGAATGAACATGCTTGTAGATTGGGATGTGATTAAATTGCTGACAAATTGCTCGATCCCCGGGCCCATTCGCTTCATTAGCAAGCGCTCGCGCATCCCTCGTTCTGTCTGCATCCAGCAACAACAATAGCACCCGCTGACCTGTAAGGATCTGCACACACACTTGCTCACACACACACACACACACACACACACAAACTCAACATGTGCTAAGCATGTTTACGCTTGAGGGACATGCCCGCCTGAACCTTTTCTCTCCGACCCGCTGCTATGACCTGCGATAGCTGGAAAAACACTGAATTATGCATGGTGTCGTCCTCCACCCTCATAATGAAGATACTCTGATACTCCAGGAGATATTTTCATGCAGCGTGGGACTTGTTTACAGGAACTGGCCTCCTGTTCGTGGCAACCCAGCGAACCCGAGAAGCCTGTTCATCATCCGGAGTTCAGGCCCTAGTGGCTGGATATACTGAATATTTCCAATTACACGCACTACTTCCTCTCAATCTGTACAACCACTATTCTTATGAATAACAGGCCAAGTGGGCATTCTGTAAAGAGCTGGGTGAGAGAGAAGAAAGGCCTGAGATATTTCCCTATAACAAGCACATCATCATCATCATTATTTAAATCATTAAACTACAGTTTATCATTATATACACACACGCTAGTACGCGAACCAGGGCTGGGAAATATGAAAACGTTGTTAGAAATGACATCACAACACACTTTTTCCAAAATATCATCAATACCGTAATATGATTTTATAGCATTTCCTTAAAAATTCCATACAGCATCTGTAAAATTTAAACATTGTACATTGTATTGTTTTGTTTCAGCTTATTGTTGAGTTTTAGTCTTCTTTTTTTTTTCCACAAATCTAGCATCAAAGTTATTCTGGTCAGCTAGCTGACTTAGAATCATGGTTTTATGCTAAGCCTGCATGCTAACTGCACTAATGTTAGTGATGAACAAAATCATACCTGTTATAGTAACCTGCTAACTGCTAACTAATGTTTCGTAATGCATAGCTGAGAATATAACTCTAACAAAAGAAAACAAACTTCAGTGAACTAGCTGGTTAGTTAACCAAGCTAATGTTAGTCACGAACAGTTGTGCACGTCTGGCTAATAATAAATCATGAAGCATATGACAAAGGCAAATGTGTTTACTAGCTAGATAGCTGGTTGGTTAGCTAACTTAGGTAATGTTAACGATAAATATAATCATCGTTTTATGGTATTTGTGTCCCATTAATACATCGCTGAGATTAAAACAACAAACCTCAGTTATGAAAATCCCATTCATATTGACCTGTAGCAAAGATGCTAGCTTAAGCTTAGTTACTGTAACTAGCTGGCTAGTTAACTTACACTACTGTTGCTGAACAAAATGTTGGGTTTTATTGTATATTTTAAGTTAGATATTTTACATTTGGCTATAAATATAAGACAAGACCTAAAGATGAAAATCTCCTGTAGGGCTAGCTGTGACAAATGCTAGCTTAGTAGCAGTTAGCAAGTGCATTTTCGTGCATATTCCTAGGTAAAGGAGATGTTCCTAGCTATTTCTTGGTTATTTAAACCTATTAGACGATGTATTATTCAACACAGATTAATTACACGTCCAATGGCGCTTTGAATAATTCATTCTTGAATAATAAGCATTGAGTAAACTGAGTGAGTGTTCATACTCTATTCGTTGTGTATGTGTACGCTTAGAGCAGTACGTCCTCCATGCCCTCTTTATACAGGACAAATGATCAGCAGCGTCTGCAGATATTCGACCCTGACCCACACAGCAGAGCTGTATTTTCTAGAGCTCTTTATGGAGCCATGTGGAGCCGTTAGAGGAGGCCTGGAGAGGTGAGACATCACTGAGAGACCTTCAGTCAGGAAATAAAGTGCTGGACAAACAGACAGTGCAGCACGAGGGCTCAGGAAGCTAGTTTAATGGAAGCCGAGCTCGGTCCCTTCATGGAGTAGAGTGATGACTCACAAAATCCAATAGCGCACATGCACAAGCGGTCAAGAGTTTGCACATGGCGTCTCTTAGAAATGTGAGGAAAAAACGGGGAAGAGTGAGAAATGTCTAAAAAAAGAGACGCAAGAAAAGCCCATGAAGATGGGGGCCTGGGTGTTCACAGAACAGTTTTCTACCCAGTTAAAATAACAGTAGAAATCCTCCAGGAATTTGAAATGGTTTTAATGGTTATAATGAGAATTGTAGTGGTTTTAATGGAAACTGTAATGGTCCCAGTGGGTCTCTATTGGTAATTTTTTGCCTTCTATTGGTGGCATGTTCTCTCTAGGGGATCCCATTAAGGACCAATGGTTCGCTGATGGTTTGTAATAGTATTTGTAGTGGAAACCATTAGAAATTCTGTGATGGTTTCTACTGTTTTTTTTCAGCAGGGTATTCATTTATTATTTAATTAAAGTAACTGTATATATATATATATATATATGATTAAGAGTTAACTCCTCTTGAATTGCTGATTCTTAAATTTGTTAACACAAAACTACACATTCTTCCTTCCCGATCTCAAGACAAGCCCACGAAGACGAGAAGAACGCTTTGCGAACGTTACTCTTACGTTACAGAACGTTTGTGCGGAAGGAAAGTTCCTACAACTAAAAACATCGCAGCAGGAACAGCGCAGGACGAACATTTCCGGAAATCTGGTGAACTCCTTTTTATTGGAGTAACTAATTTTAAAAATGTGACCAAATTTGGAAGGCTCATTCTGAAATTCGACCAAAAAAAAAAAACCTCCAAAAAACGTTCTTCAAACGTTCTTTAATGGTTCTTTACAGGTTCATGAATTAATCCGACGGTTCTCATCTTCC
Source organism: Ictalurus furcatus (assembly GCF_023375685.1). Classification (NCBI taxonomy): domain Eukaryota; kingdom Metazoa; phylum Chordata; class Actinopteri; order Siluriformes; family Ictaluridae; genus Ictalurus; species Ictalurus furcatus. The sequence goes on from NC_071261.1 coordinate 29,272,965, forward strand.
AGAAAAGCGTTCTACCTGGCGGAATCTTTTCAGACGCGGAAACACTGAAAATGTGTAGAACCTTTAACCTCTGAGTGCTTAGCTAGTTTAATAATCAGCATAGCTAATGGTACTGCTGAACAAAACCTGCGATCGTTTCGGTACACTGTTCCACGTTTGTATATGATGCTCAAACATAATTCTGACCTTCGCTGTAAGAAGGAGAAAAAAGAAAAGTGAGTTCATCCTCATTATCGACAGAGCGTACAGTGTTCACTAAAGCGCTGGAATGTCCGGAAAGTCTATTTAAATCCCGTAAATGTGATGTAAATTGGTAACCTCGACCTTGCTCCTTGTCAAGTTGTCAGATTTGATCAACTTATTAAAGTGGCCTCGCAGTACAGAGGCGTCTGCTTGTTCCAGAGACAGACAAGTCCTTGAGGAATTACAGCTATAATATCACATCAGGACAAAGTTTTTCTTAGCGCCTCAAGGAAACACTATCTATCTATGTAACTTGGAAAGCAACCGAAAGCATGTACTCGTCTCGGGACAAACGTTATGTAAAGCTCAGACAGAAAGCAAACTTTTAGTCACGACCTTGCTGTCTCTCATATCCCCTGTTTTTCTGCACTTCACCTCAGTAATTTTTTTTTTTTCCTTCCCCTTTTCAAGCCGTCCCACTTCCGACACATGACAGGTTTTAACAAACCTCTTAATGCCGTGAGAAGGAAAGAAAAAATGGTTCCAGAATTGTTTTTTTTTTTTTTTTTTTTTTTTGAGGAACTGACAAATCCTATCTGAAGGAAGAATAGAGGAGCGAGAATGAGGATGGGGAGATCCGGGACACAGGAGGGGTGGTGTGAGGGTATTTGGAGGGTTTTAGGGGGAGGAAGGAGGATTAGAACAGATGCCAATGCATACAGCACGCGCAGGCCAACTCCTCTCCTAATCATCTCCGTTCTAATTCAGCTCGGAAAACACAAAGAACAAAGAACAGAGAAAGCAGCACAAAGGAGATAGGAAGAGACTGAAAACAGGCTTCTTCTTCTTCTTCCTTTTTTTTACATTTATTTATAAACCAAGACAAGGCCATGATGATGAGAACTTGTTATCCCAGCATAACATTTTCCGGTTATAGGGACTTTAATTTGGCTCCAAGATGTTTCCTGAGAAACATCATTGCTCAAAGGGGGTTTCATTAAGTTTCCAAATGATGCGTGAGCCTACACTTGACACTAAACACTCGAGGACATGCTGTCCATCCACGACAGCATGGTGAGACATGAAGCAACGTCACTACTGTTGACCGAAAGTTGAATATTTAACAGTAACATCCCGCTCCCATGCGTTTTATTCCTCTTATAACACAGTCATTTACCCACAGATACCAATATTTTATTTATTAAAGGACAGCAGGCCATATTTTACATCCATTCCGTATATATGCGAACGGCATGTCATACTTTTTATCCATTTAGAGTTACGTTTCACGTTGCGGAACATCCACGGAACAAGTTAGTTCCTGTAATCCCTTATGTTATAGCGGTAGGGATGGGCGATAGGGACTTCAAACTATATCACGATATTTTCCGGTATTTATCGCGATAACGATATCAGTGACGATATCAAATATAGTAACGTTCGCCGGTGTGTTTAGCTACGAGTCATGCAGTCTTGAGAGCCTCAGAAACACAAACGTTGATCTAAAACTGATTTTCCGTAACCGAAGCAGTTCCAGATTGTAGAGGTAGCTTCTCGTTTAGCGATGAACTCCTCCTCACCTTTCCGCCGTACTTGTTTTCGCTCCGGACGTGAGCTGCGAACGGGTCGCAGACCGTCGCACGCAAATACGCCATCAACTAGGCTTTATCGTTATTGTCGCGGGAAGACTAATTCTTATTGTGGGGAGAATTGATAAGATATCGCCCGTCCCTATACGGCAGCCTTTTTTTTGTTCCTCTGTTGGAAGTTTTTCACGTTACTGAGCAAAATGTAAAGTCACAGAGTTCGTTCTGAATGCGACATAGCGCCGACACTGGAGACTCCTTCCATAAAACACCACCATATCAAGAATTACATACCTTCCGCTATACAAGTCCGGGTTTACGCTGTTACTATAGAACGTATGACGTATCAGAACGGGCGCGTCAATATCGACAGTGTAGCTGTGACTACTGAAAATGAATCCCCACCTTCTGACCAATCGGAAGCAGGAACGAAACAGTGCTGTTCCAGCGTAAACAAAGGTTTAATCTACGGCGATGTCACGATCTGCCCTGGACAACGCAGAAAGAACGGACGAGAGCGCGTCATTTCGAAATGACCGTCATTCGCCGTTATCCGTGGTAATACTTTACAACGTCCTGATTCCTTGAATCTTCGACGAAATAAAAATAAATAAATAAACAAATAAACAAATAAAGGAAATTAAAGAAACGTACTGGTAAATACGCGCCTGCTTTTATTTCCTTCAGCAGCATTATCATCGTGTTTTGTTTTTTTTTTAAAAAAAAAAAAAAAAAAAAAAAAAAAAAAGATTTCTCTCCTTCATCTTTCTGCACAGTTGCTGCAGTTAGAAAGAGAGCGAGAGCGAAAGAGAGAGCGAGAGCGAAAGCGAGAGAGAGAGAGAGAGAGAGAGAGAGAGAGAGAGAGAGAGCGAGGACAGGGGAAGGACAGGATGAATAGGGGGGAGGGGGGAGATCATTCAGTGTGCACCCGCAAGTGTGTGTGTGTATCTGCAGGCAGGCTGAATCAAGACTGGAGGGCCATTGATGGTGAAGTTGGTGGTAAATTGTGCTAATAGCCGTAACATTAAATATATATATATATATATATATATGAGAGAGAGAGAGAGAGAGAGAGAGAGAGTGATTGGTGGGAACGTGCGGTTGTGTAACGGCTGTGTGTCTAGCGAGGAGCTCTGCGTGCAAGAAACACGAAGGAACATTTTGGTCATTTCTAACAAGAGAAACTGTCATCATCGCTATCCCTTCACAATGACACACTCGTTGTGGTGACACACAGAGTTCACTCATTCCAGAAAGCAGCTTGCTTTCTTATGCATGACTGATTGCTCAGGCAGGAGGCGAACTGATACTTACCAAGAGGCTTTTTTCCCCCCTCTTCTTTCCCCCAGCAGACACGCAGAGATGTTTTTAAAATCTACACCCTTCATTTCGAGAGCGCACAATCTGCTCTGCATCATTTAGCGAACTCCACAATTAGTGATTTTCTTTTTTGTTTACTAAAAATAACACGTCGGGTGACTCGTCGTGATTCCGACTTTTTTTCCCCCCCGTCTGTGTTTAAACGCTTCCCTTTTCTGCCGCATCGGCCCAGTTCGCACGACAGTACACGTTTTATGTTCCGACTCGAACGTCATACACGAGCAGGTGTTCGCGTCGACGCGTTCACGCGTTCTGATACGGAAACTGAAACGTGGACTGCATACAGACTGCTGATTGAAGCCCACACGAGGACGTGTACAGTCAGAGACCTCAGATCCAGTAACGCCGGGCGTAAAAGGATTTTACAGGTTTTGAGGCGGTGATTAAGGAGTAAAATACCTGTAGGTGTGCTGTTCTAGGAAAATAATCAGAGATGGATGATTCCGGTAGTGTGATGCGGCCTGATGTAAAGACTGAAGTTGAGTACTCTCGCTATAACGGCGCGTCCCGCACAGCCAAAAAGTGCTTTGTTCGTCTTACACGACCGCGGACAATTTTTTATTCATTAAACCACGAGACATCATACTTCAGATCCGTTCATTAATTACGCTTAATGTTGTGGAACATCCATGAAACCAGTTCGTTTCTGATCTTTCTTCATTATAACAGCTTTATATAGTCATTCAATCACCAGGCTCTCTCTCTCTCTCTCTCTCTCTCTCTCTCTCTGTTGTTTTTATTTATTTATTTATTTATTTTATAGCCACGACATAATCCTTTAATCGTAGACTTTAATATATAATATGTGATGCTGATCTGATTGAATTAATTAATTAAATAAATAAATAAATAAACATTCAAATAAAAACTGTCAATTTTGCACTGTATGAACAAATTTGGTCCAAATCCTATATAATCAAAACACAACATTTTGATCACTTGTAGATGTCCATACATTTATAGTCGCATTTTAATGTTGTGGGACGTTTCGTTACTTCCTGCTATCGCTTTAGACTTACAGGTTGAAGCTACCGGCGTCACGTCAACAATTAAAACAAAGAGCTAAAATAAAACAAGACGGTTTACACGGTCACAAGTTCATGTGTGAGTATAGGATGATAAGCAGATTAGAAGGAGTACATCGATAGAAACCTTCGTAGGATCTTCTGACCGATCGGATTTGAGATTTCAACAGGAGTATGGTCAACCCATCCATTTTCCATAGTGTTTATCGTACACAAGGTCGCAGGGAGCCTGGAGACTATCCCGGGGAACTCAGGGCACCAAGCGGGGGACAGCTTGGACAGGGTGCCAAGCCGTTATAGGGCAAAGGTGGACACATTATGAGCAATTTGGAAATGTTTATCGACCTACAGTGCATGTCTTTGGAGTGGGGGAGGAAACCAGAGTACCCAAAGGAAACATAAAGGTCCGTTCACACCGAGCTTGAATCGAAAACAATAGATCCCTATGGCGCTGTTCAGACCGGGCGCGATCATTCGTGGCGCGACAAAGCGACATTTTTGTTTTTCGATTTCTTTTCCTGTCGCTCGGCGGCGAAACGGGCCGTCCGATCCGATTTGAGCTTCAGATCACGTGCCCGGACGCGCTGCTGTCGCACAAAAGGGCGAGACTGGTGGCGCTATAGCACAGAAAGCTGTTTTGAAAACCAGTGTAGACACACAAGAAGAGTATTCCGGAAGAGAGAAGAGAATGGATATTGAGTTCTTGTTATCATTTGCCAAGTTTCCATCCACTTTTTGCGCATTTCTGTTATCGACGAGGTGAAAGTGATAGGCTGATCAGCTGAACAGTGGGTTGCGCCACCTAGTGTGCAGGCGTAAAATGCACTCTCGGTCAGCGCCACCTATCGTGCAGGCGTGAATCAGCCAAAGGTGTTCGGTGTGAAAGCATTGCTCGTCGGCGATTCGCGTGAAGGGACCTTAAGGCGGAGGCGGGATTAGAGGCAAGAGTGCTAACCACTAAGCCACCACGCCCACTTACAATGCTATAAATATTAATAAACCCATTGCTGATCCATTCTAGACTAGTCTGCATTATTCCGAACAAAATCCTTCCTGTAAATGCTTTGATTAAGAAACACTCGACCACGGCGGCTGAAATCGGTCACGGTACTCCCAGCACGCAATAAAAAACCGTTCAGCGGTCCGAGAGCTCATTTGCATAACGCGGCCGTCTGAGATATCTGTGTTCCAACGGCCAATATTGCTGTAACGATTAAGAAATGATAGATTATTCATTACGCAGCGCTAATAAAACTGCATGTTGTTCTGTTGTTATTTGAGTCTCTGCTGGTCCTCCAGTTCCAACCATTCTCGATTATAAACAGCAGATGGGAAATGTTTCTGCTGCACGAGTGTGTGCGGAGAGAGAGAGAGCAACGTTTCGTCTTCTACAGAGCTGCAGCACTACGCACTGCTCGGTCTACTCTCGGTCGTCGCTTTCACAGCACTAAAGACCCGCTGCACCTGATGTTTATAGAAACATAATAGAAGGACGTGCTCGTCTGTGTATTTGTTCGTGAAACCCCGGTTCCAAGAAACCCTGAACACAACTGGTGTTCATCACGGATACGGTTTCATATTCATCTCGCTCGTGACAAGCATTAATATACAAACCACATAAATATTGGAAGCAATGCCGCGGCTCGTATACCATCCAGATGTTTATCGAGTTTTGATTCGGAACCTTTTGACACACTGACTTTCATACCGATTGCTAATGAAAGAAACCGCACTTGAGAAACTGGAACTGGAATCATGGGTTAAAAGAGAAGTCATGTTTCCACCGAAACTTTTCAGGAAGTAAGTAAGGGGTGGCTAAAAATGTATTGTTATTATTGGACTTCTTTCTTGTTTTTTCTTTAGAAAATGAAAAAAGTCTCGAGTTTTGAGTGAAATTAGCACAATCAAAAACGAATACTATTATCCAAATAAACCACCTGATTGGACGGAATCTGGGCGTTTTTAAAACTTTTGAAATTACCTATAAACATATTTACCAAACTAGACTTGTGTGGCTTTTTAAACTCCAGAGTGGCTGAGATTAAACTGCACCGTCACTCACGCCGTCATGAGCACGTCCATATCACTACATCTGCGATTTATAACAACGAATGGAAGCCAACCTCACCAGGAACCAGGATGTGTGTGTAGGTGTGTGCATGTGTATGTGAGATGCTCAAGCCCATCTGTCCCTTGTTTCATTCTCCAAGCAGAGTGTAAAAACCACAAAGCCCTAAATGTTCCTGGACACATAAAAGCGCTCACCGACCCTGGCCTTCGCTCCGTGTTAAGCAGGATAAGCCGTGAGAACTCGCAGGAACGTCAGGTTAATAGTTTAGACGGCTTTATTAATGCCTCTAAATGTCACGTTAATGCATTACGGAGTCGTCCTGACCTCGAGAGACGCGCGAGAGAACACGAGTGTGTCTGGTGCGCTTCCGACTCGGCGCCTGTTAATCTTCAAACGACGCTGTGGGGGTGAACAACCAGGAAGCGTATTCGAGAAAGCTTCAAACGGATTACCTTGCCGTTCCTTCTCTTGCTGAGATGAAAGCTACGTCATGCGATTGAGATACTCGAGAGATAGGTACGTCTTATCGGCTAAACGGCGAAACGCAAGCGACCACCCGAGCGCCTAAAAAAAAAAAAGCCAGACAAAAGGGAATTCGAGAGGACGAATGAGAAGAAAACCACAGAAATCACTTCTCCGGCTCGATCCGATTTGAAGCACTTTCCGATTCAGCGGTGCTCCGCCGTCATCAAAGACGAGCAACGTTGCCAAACGCTGCCAAAGAAATTGCGCATTAACATCAATAAAACATCAGCGAAAATCCCGAGCGCTGGATTCGCTCCGTGTCCGGCAGCAAGAACGGATACTGTAGGTGTTAAATCGCCGCAGGGGATTTCACTGCGTGGCGTACAATTCTGTAAAGTAGGAACATTAAAAGTGATTCAAATCCCCTCGCGTTCTCAAAGCGTTTCTTTCGTGAAATCTCTCTTAAACTGTTCATTTCTTTCATGATACTTTCAAACAAAGGCAGCAGTTACATTATGGCACCACACACACACACACAAACACACATCTGATGAGTGATTAAACATGAGACAGGATGGAAGGAGACAAATCCTCCACCCCAAAGCTCTTTCATCTCCTCCTCCTGCACCCTAAACACCCTAACACTCCCCATCTGCCAAAATTAATGCCGCTTCCTGCTGCTTCCTCTGACCTTAAAGACAACACGATGCATTCTGTCATCCGATAACGCTTTGCGTTTTCGAATACAACTCATTTGTGCCCGTTCGTGTAATGATTCATTCCTCCCAACCGAACGAATCGCAGTTTATTTAGAACCGACCTTGCACCGGATACAGGGATATTCTTGTGAAATGCTGTACAAGGGAAGTCTTTAAGAGGTACTTTTCCCCCCGTAGAAGACTGAATCAAACTGTTAGTATTTGAATCGAATCAAACGAATCTAAATGTACATCGGACTGGACTAAACGCGAATCGATTCAATCCCATAAGCGATACCTCGACATTGTGGGAATGGGTATAAACGTTTCATATGATGTTCACTCAGAAAATGAGAACTAATAAAAATAGTCTTTTAGAAATGCCAAAGTGAGACTGAATCACTGAATCGTTCTGCTAGTATTTGAGTCAAATGATTCTAAACGTACATAAATAGCTTCCGAACTGAATCGGCATGAATCAGTAACATGAGTCAGTTTGATTTCAGGTTGTTTATGTATTTTTACTTCAACATAACCTTTAACCAATACATACATTTGTATGAATAGTTTCTGTAAATAAACAATAGAAACCCTCCTAGAATGTAAAATGGTTTTAATGGTTATAATGGGAATTGTATTGGTTTTAATAGAAACTGTAATGGTCCCTCTGGATCTCTACTGGTAATTTTTTGCCTTCTATTGGTGGCATGTTATGTCTAGTGGATACCATTAAGAACCAGTAATAGTAATAGTTGTAATGGTTAGCTGATGGTTTGTAATGGTATTTGTAGTGGAAACCATAAGAATTTCTGCGAAGGTTTCTATTGTTTTGGGTTTTTTTTGGTTTTTATTTTAGGATGATGCTATTCGAGTCATTTACTCCTAAAAACGATGACTGCAGTCGAACGTCTTTGCTCCTTTAAGCCCGGATTTCTTTTTCAAACATGTTCGTATTTTTAAACGTGTGACTTATCACCTGCCGTGAAGTACTCGCGAACTCGAGCTCTGCTGATACAGCTAGTGATTTTTCACTGTGTCCCATGCGCCTGCTAAAACCGTAGCCATGACTTAGAGCTCCGCTGAACCTCCCACCACTCGACAGCCGATTCAAATACAGCGGGCGGAAAAAAAAAAAATATGAAGGTTTGATTAAAGAGCAGTGCTCGACTCAACATCAATCACTCGATTCGCTCGTTTTAAACCTAAGCTAAAAGCACTTCTACCCGGTTACCCAGGACCTCGATTGCCTCCGTGTGTTCGGCATCATACTGTAACGGCCTGCTCCAGGCTACGGAGAAACCTCCGGAAAAAGCGGGTGGAGGGGTAGCAGGAGGATTAAACTGTGCCAGGTGGTGTCCCATTTTCTTCCCAGTGTCCCCTGCTACGCCTCCAGATATAAGAATAGCAATTTGGAGCCATCAGATTGAGTCTATTCTGAAGAGCCAGCTGAACGGTGCACTAGGCCATGCATTAGCTTTTTAATCGCTCACTCTGTGATAAAGATACGGCATGGCACTCATGATCATCTCATCGCACACTTTTATTTCAGAATCATGGACGAAGAAATTCTGCCACAGTGGAATAGATCTTAAAAGAGTTAAAAGCCTGTTATGTTTCATAAAGTTACGTAAAAAAAAAAAAAAAAGTCGAGAACACAGTGAGTTTCGTTCTGAAAATATTATAAATAGATATGATAAATAATTCAACCGATTCAGAGTTAGTAAATGAACGAAGCACATTACATTTCAAAAAAGTTACACCAAACACGAAGGCTAGAAGAAAATGAGAGAATATTTGTATCCGCGCAACAAAAGATGAATAAATATCACAGATCGTTCAAATGACTCTGAGTCAGTAAGTGAATGAAGCTGATTACGTTCATAAGAAGACGTTCGAGGGGCGGGGGGGATCTTGAATAGAACAATGCTAAATATTCAAAATCATTAGCCTGAATCATTCGACTGAATCATTAAATCATTGACGCCATTCAAGGAACGGCGAAATTTGTTTCAACTCTAAAGTTAGTTTAGTTCAAGTCTAAAATTAGACTTTATTCATGCAAATTAAAAAAAAAAAAAAAAAAAAAAGCTACATAAATGTAACAGATCAGTAAATGCATGCTGAATCAGTAAAATAATGAATCTTTTATAAAGTTAAAATTCTGGGTAAAATCCAGAAAGAAAAAATAGTTTTGCGAATGCAGGAAATTATCAATATTATATACAATTACAAACGGACTCTGAATCAGTAAATAAATGAAGCCAATTCTAAAAATTCGTTTTAAAAAAAAAAAGTTTACCAAAAAACAGGAATTTGAGAAGAATCTAGAATAAAATGATTCATACATAGGTGTAACAGCTATAGAAATAACACTGTTAAATATATACGTTAAGTAGTATGAACACAAAATGACTCATATCTGTACCTGATATAGCTCTCTACTTGAGTGAGTGAGTGCATTCCCCCTTAATTGTCATTGGTCTATGTAATTTCCTGTTTTGGCTCCTCCTCTTCCCTTTCGCATTGTAATTGAATGTGAGAGAGAGAGCACATGGTGACCATCGTACATCGTGTTTATTTTATAGAGCACATTCACTCAAAGAGGCTGCTTATTCGTATTATCAGGTGCGATTAAAAGACCGAGATGATCCGATGTCTGTTGTGACGCGTTCGAATGACTCCTCGCCGACACCGCATCACGTCTACACGACGCAGAAGGACGTCTAAGCGTCAGGTACGCACTTAGCGCCGAGATACACCGGGTACATGGGTACATTATATAAATGATACATCATGGATCATTAAACTGACTCTGAATCAGTAAATAAATGAGATAGAGAAAGAGAGAGAGACAGAACATTGGCATATAACTATATATATATATATATATATATATATATATATATATATATATATATTTATAAGATATATAACGTATATATATCTTTAAACTAGTCACATAAGAAGTACTTTTCCCCTATATAAGACTGAATCAACCTGTTGGTATTTGAATTGAATCAAACGAATCTAAATGTACATCGTGCAGCACTAAACGCGAATCGATTCAATCCCATAAACGATACCTCGGCATTGTCGGAATAGGTATAAACGTTTCATCCGATGCTCACTCAGAAAATGAGAGATAATAAGAATAGTCTTTTAGAAATACCAAAGTGAGACTGAATCACTGAATCGTTCTGCTAGTATTTGAGTCAAACGATTCTAAATGTACATAAACAGCTTCCGAACTGAATCGGCATGAATCAGTAACATGAGTCAGTTTGATTTCAGGTTGTTTATGTACGTTTATTCATTCATAGCCATTAACCTATACATACATTTGTGTGAATATTGCTGCTTTTATGTAAATAAACAACAGAAACCCTCCTAGAAATGAAAATGGTTTTCATTTTAAAAAGAGCTCGTTGAGTGATGGTAGAGTGAAATTTGCTCCCCATATCCCCAGTTCAAAAAGTTGAAAGTTTGTTATTGCTTTCACACCTCCCCGTCTTCACAGCTGAGTTGGCAGCGTGAACCGCATCTGTGAACTGATCTCTCCGTTCAGAAGGCCTCTCATTCTCTGGCTGCCCTGTGTGTGTACAGGACTAATGAGAAGGGAGTACACAGTTATCTCTCTTATTTTGTAACACAGAATAGATAAATAATAAGTGATTAGTGATTTTTTTCTTCTTTTGAAAGTGCTGTGCATTACTTTATTAGGTATTAGTGTGTATTACAGTGAACTTGCTGTACCGAGATGCTTCCCCACACAAGCAGTAGTCATAATAGTAACACAAATTGAATTGTTCTTTATAAGGCATTTTCTCGGTAAGTCTGGTTAACGTGGAAATGTTTTTTTGTTAAAGCCTTTCCGCGCACAGGAAAGAGCACCAGAGTCGAAATGACTATTTAGCTAAAGACATCTCAGTTAGTCAAGTTCCACTGGTGCAAGTACAAACCCCATCTGGTCTTTTTCTTTTAGCAGATCAAATGATCGTGAGAGGTTCGCACTGAGCAGAAGACCGGGTACAGATTCCTACAATACAGCCTCGTTTACACTCATTAGATGATTTAAACCCTGTGTTTTAAACTTGCTCTGCTTGTACTCTTACCTGTTGAACTAGCTTAGTTACTGAGAGTAGTTACACACCAAACTAAACTCTTCTCATGGCATACACCTGAGCGGTCATGCTGAAGTACACCACTTTCATCTTTAGATCCCACCGCTCACTCCATCCTGTCCCTTTAATGACTTTACACTATACCGCTTATCCTTCCTTCAGGGTCACGGGGAACCTGGAGACTATCCCAGGGAGCATGGGGCACAAGGCGGGGTACACCCTGGACGGGGTGCCAATCCATCGCAGGGCACACTCACATACACACTCACACACCCATTCATACACTACGGACACTTTGGACATGCCAATCAGACTACCATGCATGTCTTTGGACTGGGGGAGGAAACCGGAGTACCCGGAGGAAACCCCCGCAGCACGGGGAGAACACACAAACTCCGCACACACAGGGCCCCGGTGGGAATCGAACCCCCCGACCCTGGAGGTGTGAGGCGAACGTGTTAACCACTGAGCCACCGTGCGTCCCCTTTAATGAATTAATGACCTTAAAATAAAATAAAAAGTATTTCATTTTTCACACGACTTTTTTTTTTTTTTTTTAACCCATTTGGCTACAGTTGTTTTTTTCTGAATGTTTATACAGCAGTCAATGTTTATTGAGTGTGAAATGAAGCAACTCTGCTGTCTTTCTCCGTTCCAGATGGCTGAAATACTATTTCTGAGACTCATACTGACATCTTTCCAAAAAAAAAAACAAAAAAAAAAAAAGAAGAGAGAGAGAGAGAGAGAGAGAGAGAGAAAGGGGAAAAGACTTGAGCTTGCGCAAAAGCCTTCTAACTGAATCCTGTCCCCTTAACCCAATCAGCAGTCACATCAGTAGATGGGAAAATGCTGAAATATTGACCTGCTTATTGACTAATGCAGTGACTATATTCCAAAACAGATGGTCCTCAGAAAAAAAAAGGAAAAAAAAAACACCAAAAAAAGAAAATGGAAAAGGCATCACAGAGAGCCATCCATCAGCTGTTTGATTTGATTTGATTAGATTATTTTATTATTTCATTTTCCCAAGCAGTTGCCTTGTGGCAGATGTAAGAAGTGACGTTTAATGCCGGCGCAAGTGTAATCTCTCACTCCGTATGGCGCTAATCTAGTTCGCGCTATGCACAAAGCACGTGCGTATACCTACATATACGTTTCATCCTACCTCTGCTGATGTTTTAGAGAAGCTATTTCCAGACACACCCACATAGAATGCTATCTCTTCCACACACACACACACACACACACAATACACACACACCTTTCTATTGAACCTGAATCTGGAAACGTTTTTACGACGATTGCATGTAAATGTTTCCCTATCCATCTCTTTCTTTGTGTTTGTTTCAAGCGAACAATACCTACATTTGGCAGGTAAGCACAACACGGAGAAAGGAAAGGAGATCTAGAGAAGAGAGCAAGTGAGAGCTGGGGAGAAAAAGAAAGAAAGACTGTGCAAGCATATAACAAAGGAAGGAGGAGAAACAGTTATTTCCTGCAGTTGTGCCAGTGTCATGGCCACACATTTCCTTCATAACGAGACCAGAGCCGCTCATCATCCGGCACCACTCGTGTACACTCTATTCATCCATCCATCCATCCAGTCAACATGCACATGCATTAAAATAAATGAAAGGGTTTCGTAGCTTCGAGCCCTGGGATGCTCCTGTTCGTTTTCCAAGGGAGCGCAGGCTCGGAAATGGACATAGACCTCCGAATCCGGGGTTTTAAACTGGCTTATATTAACTGAACTGAAAAGAAGGACATCTTACTAGCGCTCTCGCATCTATGAGTCTGTTTATTAAATCTGAATCAGAGCAAAAATGATTGAAAAAGTCCTCATAAACCACCTTTCATTCATGGGTACGAAATGCAGAGATGGAAAACGCTAATCAAACCTTTGCTCGTAGAAATTCTCAAAAATAAATAAATAAATAATAAATGAGCCAAGCACAGACAAGACAGAGTTAATTAGTTAACTAACTAGTTAATTTAGATCATTTTGTGTGTCACGTCCAGCTTCGGTTTTCCCTTTCTGTTTGTCTCCAGAACACGCGGCATTTCTACAGCGCTACAGATCTGTTCTTTGGCTCAGATGGCATCCCGTCACGTCTATAAAACAATGCGGCGACCCAAAACACTTAGCGTCTTCGCTTCATATCTTGAGTCGACTTTCTCACAGAAGAGTCGTCTCGGAAGCGGACGGAGACCACATCGCGGTTGTTTCGGTCCACGCCCGAGTGTTCAAATCTAGCTAGAGAAAACTCACCAGGGTTCTATTATAATGGACTTAGTGCTGTATATGTGACAGCACCCAAAGACAAGCTGGTAGACCAGAGGCCGGATGCGGACCGGCAATGTATTTCAAAGGACCCGACTGCGTACTTGGAAAACATACTGCCGCAGAAGTGACCAAAAAAAAAAAAAATGGTTGCAGTTCAGCGACTCGGGTTTTCGAAATACGAATACGAGGCTTGTTGTTGTTGATGACAACAGAAAAGTATGCATTTGTTCTCGGCTTCAATTGTGAGAGTCTGTGGTACTAAGTATCGTAAAGTGCAACTTCGAATTGTCTCATTTAGATCCAGTAACTCATTTTTAATGGTTTAAAAAAGTTGTCTTATCCGGATCTTTCTAAGCAACAAATTTAGCTTAGTACCCCTGTTCTAGGGTCAGAGAAACCATAGAAAACCATAGAAACGGACTTCATACTAATAACCGTTCTCCTAACGCTATGTGCTAAGCTAAGCTCATGCTGTCCTCTAGGTCAACATGAACAAATCCATCATTCGGCTCCTCACAATGACAGTGTTCGGCAGGAGGGCACAAGGGCTTCTCCGGTTACTCCAATGACCAGCAACAAACACACTGGCTGATTCGATTATATTACCAAGCGACTGAGTCACAGTACCTGGCATTTTTAACTCAACATAATGGAAGGGTTTAAAGGCTGCTTTCAAAGCAGTAAGTATGATGTCCTCCCTAATAATGCCAGAATTATAATATTCATTGCAAATAAAGGCTTATAAAATAAATATTTACTTGTCAAGGCACATAGAATAGTTCAGCACTTAATGCGGCCACTCTGGCTGGGGGGGGGGGGGGGTTTAATGTGGTCTTTGTAAGACTTGTGTTAATACATAAGTATGAAAGGGCTGTTTGCATATGTTAAGAAAGGGCATTTTACTAGGGTTCTTTTTCCAGCTTGTTTATTTTTTCTGTCCTCAACACGCAGTAAAGAGGGAATAAAACCCTTTTTGATGTAATGCATATGCAAATGATGTGGCATTGGTAGCTCAGTGGTTAAGCTGTTGGACGACTGATCGTCACGAGCGAGGCCCATCACGTGCTCAGATGTATAAATGAGATAAACGTAAGTCGCTCTGGGTAAGGCCAAATGCCATAAATGTAAATGTGAAATTTCCACCACCTTAAAGGCTCTATACCCTGAGGGGAAAACATCATACTAAACTGCACTTTTGCTTGGCATGCGGCTGAAAGCTTCATGGAGGTTTACTTGGAAAAGCAAATATATTTTATGTATTTATGAAGTTATGGTACATAATCAAGCCATAAGAAAATTGGTTGTACCTTAAGACTATCCATCTTCTATACCGCTTATCCTTTTCAGGGTCACAGGGGAACCTGGAGACTATCCCAGGGAGCATCGGGCACAAGGCGGGGTACACCCTGGACAGGGTGCCAATCACATACACATTCACATTCACACACCCATTCATACACTACAGACACTTTACTTTAGACATGTCAATCAGTCATTTTGATTCAGTGAATTTTGATCAGTCAGACTTGTCAATCAACCTACCATGCATGTCTTTGGACTGGGGGAGGAAACCAGAGTACCCGGAGGAAACCCCCTCGGCACATGGAGAACATGCAAACTCCACACACAGGGCCATGGTGGGAATCGAACCCCCAACCCTGGAGGCCTGAGGCGAACATGCTAACCACTAAGCCACCGTGCGCCCTACCTCAAGGCCTTTACATACAAATGAACATGGTTAGTATGCTTTTTTTTCGCCTTTCATATCCTAAGCATATCTTCAGTTTCTAATTGGATGACAATTGGTTGATTCCAGTTTGATACCTCACTTCCATTTCTCATCCGCTGCAGTCAGAGTGCGATCGTTAGCATTCATGAGTTAGCGCACACACGTTCAAAAACATGCGATTTCCATAATGAAGGCATAAAGTTCAGGAAAGTGCAGAAGCGAATCACAAACCCACAAAGATGCCCTCTTTATGAGAAGTTGTTAGCTGCCTTTAGTATCTCTGCTAGTGTTCTAGCTAGCATTGTGTCTTTTGGCAAACCCACCCACCCACCAGCACCGCAAAAACACGTATCGGTATCATTATTATCCTGGTTACTTTTGAAAATGATCTGGCAGGTAATGTGAGCCAGAGGTCCCTGTGCTGTGGGGATCAGTTACCGAGCAAGAACAAAGCAAACTAAAGAAGGGTGAAAGCAAGAAAAAAACAAGAGCAGGTTTGACGGGGTGAGAATAAGGCGACAAAATGGAATAACAAATACGCCGGATATCATCTGAACTGAGAATCATGGAAGACGAGATGGAAATATATGAGCTGATGATTCGATGGAGGCACGGGACTCTAACCAGCTGTGTTTGAAACAGCACCTGTTTGGGGCTCATTTCCAAGTGCTGCTCATTGGAATAAATGCTTCCTGATCCAGGAAATGGGGCAGCCTGTTCCCTCTCGGACTCATTCGTGAATATTACATCTGTTCCCTTTCTCTGACCTGAACATCTTAACTGGTAATTTACTTCCCCTCCTAAAAAAAGTTCATAATACCTCCATTTGCCCCAATGAGACATAATAATCACACTAGGGAACACAATATTGGCACTAAAAGGATTTGCAATTGTTATCCTAGCACTAAAGCCCCAAGCCTAATCGCCGAAAGCTGATCTTTGTTTCTGGCCATGCTGCAAATGCCTGGCCTTGTGTCTTGCACGTATCACTGCTTCACTCCCTAGCACCAGTTGGTACTTTGAGTAGCGAGCTGGACGTGTGGGAGAAGTGTGGGTGACAGCTGCGGCGACCCCAGGATATCAGGCGGACCCTCAACCACAAACATTTGTGTTTTTGATCGCCCACGTGTTAGCCTACGGCCTTCATGATGAGAAGTCGTTGCCGTTCCGACTAACAGCTGCGTCTAGCCCGAGTTTGGAAAAAAGAGAGCTGGGTAAACAAATTAGGACGGAGGAGTGAAATAGATAGCAGCTTCTGGATATTTAACACCTCGCTGAATGGTATTAATCTGCCTGGACCCTCACCATTTGCCAGCCTAAACCAAATAAACATGCAGAAGATCTAACCTTCTTTTGTTTCTCAGCATACCGTGACCATGTGTGATCAAATGAATACTTCTCTCTTTGACGGGTAACACGATAAACCTTAGGGGCATGTTAAACCCGTTGCAAGGATGGGATTACAATCCAAATCACATCACATATGCCACAGTCAATCAGGAACCTGGACAGACGTTCATCAGGTAAAGACAGGCTGCGTTTGATTGGTCCAAAAGGAGCTATTCGTGTCATATCGATACGAGGACATGCAGCAGAGCAGGGAAAGAAGAGGCAAAGGGCAAGGGGACATATAAGGACTCTGAGGTACTTTCATATACTCAAGGACAGGTGTGCCCGAGCTGTGAGCAACAGTTTGGGATCTTAGGGGAATTCGGTTTTTTTTTTTTCCAACCCCCTCTCCTGCTTGTTCATTCCTTTCACTGCTCAGCTTAAAGTGTGGGGCAAACTGAGCAACTCCTCTGCTAAGATCATTACACTGCTTTTTATGGTCCCCACAAGCCCAAGCACCATCGCATTTAATGAGGGACACTGTCCAGCCCCCGATATTCTCTCTTTTTACAACCTCCATTCCCCCTCCCCAACTTAACAACCCGCTGTGGAGTCCCGGCCACTACCCAGACATCTGGCTCCTCCATCTTGCATGCCGGCCTAATGGCCAATTACCGGCTGCGCAAAGGGCCGTGGGAGCAAAGACGAATTTATCGTTCGATGCATTCCAAGCCGAGATCTTCAGTCCATCACTAGCGCATTAAGGCCTGCCGTACGAGACAGGAGGCCCATCAGGTTTAATTTGCTTTAGCTCTACTTGAAAATGGCTATTAAAGACTCCCCACACACCACGCTAGCTTTCATATTAACTGAAAGCAGAAACGAGCCTCTGCCTCCTCGTTTAACGTCTGCAATTACCACTGTCTTCAGAGGACACCTTTAAAAAAAATCTAGTTAAAAAAACACAGCTCAAGTGCTCAGAGAACAAGGGTCAATACTTAAGTTATTTCCCAGTCATGCATTTTTTATAAACTAATTAAGGTGCCTTCTAACGTTTCTTTAATTGTGTTCCATTTGCCACTCTTTGAAGGAAAGACATTTCTTCTGACCAATCCCAACGCATCCTGATGAGACAAGCGGAAGGTAACGAATGTAGATGATGACGACCTGCTGTTCAACGTCGAAGAAAGATCGAAGAAAGAAGAATGATCAACAATCAGTAAAACAAGCCTTGTACGCCTGCTCTCGTGGTTTTATCAACGGGTTCTGTACGAACTTGCCATGATTTATCTAAGGCATCTATGTATTTAAGGTGTTATTACTACAAATGGCCGGTGGCCTGACACGGATTACAAGTCTGGCTAATTGGACTGATTTATGAGAAAATCTAAACTCAAAGTAGAGCCTTAATTAACTGAATCCTGGAGCACTTAAGAAGCCCACATGACATAATATGAGTACTCATAGACACTAGTGTTCATTTGGTTTCCTGCTTCGTAATTAGCTTGAGTCCCTCTGCCAAGAGAGCTGGAGGGAAATTCAAGACGAGAGCACTCTGTTGCCCTGGACAACCCGCTGCTTTTTCCATATTTCCAGCGACCTGTGTGTTGCCTCGCGGCACGCTCATCAAGCAGAAGTCTGGATGTACCAGCGGCCCAGTGCTCCTACACTACAAACACAACAGTGTTATCCATGTCAAATCCATTGGAGAAGGCCTGGGGGAAGTCCATACGGGGGCAATAAATGGACTCTCTCTCTCTCTCTCTCTCTCTCGCTCTCTCTCTCCCCTATCCTCTCCTCTTTTTTGCTGAGCAACTCCTCCTGGGAGGCCAGTTAAAAAAATAGAGCAAATCTACAAGCTCATCACAAACACACACACACACACACACACACACACACACACACACACACAACTAGAGAACTTGTGTATGATTCGGACCTGGTTAGCTTTCTTCACATTACGCACATGAAACTTAAAAAGACATGAAGCAGCCTTTGGTTTTTATGCACCTGAGATCTGGAACACGTCACCAATAAACATTAAACAGAGATAAAAACATTCAACTTTTAAGACTTGCCTTACTTTTACACTACATTTATACAGTTTTTTTTTTTTTTTTTACGCATTTTTAATTTCATATTTATTTTCATTCTATTTTTCATATTTCCTTCTATTTTTGAATTTTTCTATTTAAATCTAATTAATAAATCTATTTTTCTATTTTTTCATTTCATTCTATTTTTCATATTTCATCCTATATTTCATTCTATTTTTATTCGTATTTTAATTCTATTTCTTTTTTTATTTCTTTTTTTTATTTTTATTTTTTTTTACACATTATTACTTTTTATATATATATTATATTTAGTAACTTCTTTTTTCTTTCTGTCACGGCTATTGTTTTTTAGTAGTCATTTTATTATTTGGCAATTTAGCTTTTTTTTTTATTATTTTGTTTGTTTTACCTTGTGTCTCTTCCTTTACTTTCCCCCCCCCCCCCCCCCACACACACTGCAAAGCACGTTGAGCTGCATTTTAAATGTATGAAATGTGCTATACAAATAAATAAATAACTAACTAAATAAATAAATAAATAAATAAGTGGAATTTTTTGAAATGAAGTTAAATTGAGCAGGACAACAGATTATACTTTGCAACTCACTTCCTAGTAGGAAAAAAAAAAGCATTTGGATTCTTTCATACCGTAGGAATAGTAATAATAATAAATAATAAAATATTAAATAAATATAAACTATAATAAAATGATCAAAAATGTATTATTATCACCAATAATTTATCAATTTTACTGTATAATTAAATATATTATATTATATATAATTATAATAATTGATCATTATTATTATCATTATTGTAGCCTGGATTTTTTCCCCATGGTGTTAAATGTCGATTTAACGGGAAACAGCTATGATTCATTGCAACTCACTTCCTTGTTGAAAACACAAGCACAGAGCATCTCTTCCACGTCACATGTAAACGGTCACATTCCTTCACCACTGGGTGAAACGGTCTTTACAGTTCATGGCTGCCAAGAAAAGAGGAAATCTTTTTTTTTTTTTTGGACGAAGGTTAAACTCACTTCCACTTTCATGTTCAGGTCTATGCATTGGTCAGTACAGCATGGTGCTTTATAGGGATGATATCATCTGCCTGCTGAAGTGCGTAACAAGCCGAACAGAGCAGAAGTGGCATTTGTACTGAGCTGTCGGCCCATAAAACGACATCTCCCATAGGTTTTCCCGCCCCTGTCACACCGACAGCACATAATTAATGTTTTAAAAGCCGGAGGTAGGCCTTGTAGTCAGCGAGCCATTTGCCCGTCAACACAGAAAAGGCTGCAGTGAGATTTGCATCGACACCTTTGAGCTTTTATGCACTTCCGTGCAACAGGTGACTTTTCGACAATTAACACCTGCGCCCCTGTCGGCCCCTCTGCTGAGAGCGAATGAAAACGAGCGTGCCGAGGTGTTAGAGGCTCACTTCCACCCCATTTATAGGGTGGCTATTATCCACCCAGGCATGGTGAGCCTAAGAATAACCATCAGCGAAGACAGCTGAAAATAAACCCCTTCACGTTTCAGCACAGATAACCTGCGGAGACATCTGCTCTCGCTCAGATACACGTCCAGGTGTTGCCTGATAACAAACTTTCTCTGCGGGAGAAAAAAGAAAACAAAAAAAAAAACGAACAATACTACTATAAGACATCACGTCTAGGTGGTATGATTTCAGTCGTAATGCCACAACCATACAAACAGGCCTCCGGAGAGGTACGAGAAAAGGTGCAAGGACGTCCCATTGGGAAAGCAACACATCTGAAGGTCAGATTAGCGATACACCCGAGACGCTTATTCGTCCTCGAGCGACAACGAGCCTTTTCATACAGGCTGCTCCGAATCCTCACAGAGGCCCATTAATCTGAGGGGGATTCGTGTGTACATCACAAGCTTTCCCTGTGGCTTATCCTTTGATTACACAGAAAACAAAAACACGAAAGACGTGACAGGAGAAAACAAAATCTTCTGCATGCTATGCTGTACAGTATGTACTTCACATTATTATTATTATTATTATTCTTATTTGTACTTACCCAGCTCAGGCAAATACTCTCACCTGAGACACCCTGGTTCTTTATTTCTCCATCACTACATCACTCTCCGTTCCACTCCCTCGCTCTATCTCTCCAGCGATGATGTCTAGTCCAGTTGTCATTTTTTTTTTTTCTTCAGGAACAGATACAACTCTAAGTGACAATCCTGGCTCGTACCTCTCTCCTTTTTAAGAGTCACATAGGACTTGTTAGTGAAAGGCTGGCTAAGGAGTCTTAGTCTTGCCACTCACTCCCTAAATCCTCAGCCTGGCTGTTTTTGTATTTTTTTCTCTCTAAAAGTTCAGGATGAAAGATTTATTTAGCCTCAACCTGAAAAAAATAACCTTTCCTGACTTTTTTTTTTTTTTTTTTTTTTACAGCAATCTCTACCAGTAAGCTATCATTCTAGAAAAAAAAAAAAAAAAAAAAAAAAAAAAGAACGTCTCAAATGAAATCCTTTGACCTTTTTCTTCAGATTCCAGCAGGCATACCAGGTCATTATGCTTCATAATATATAGTTTCCTAATTATTATTGTAATGTTGGCCTTTGCAATGCTGATACTGCCAACGCGGTATTATGTAGGAATGTGCGCGGTGTAATTCTTTTAATTAAAATTTAGAAAGGTTATGGTTTGGTTTTAGGGACGAGATAAGCTGTTGTAACCGTTCTCACACCGGTCGAATTTTCAGTTCGTCTTGATTCACTGTCTATAACGGCAGCTCTGACGGTAGTTACAGCTCCGAGGCAAATGGGTGCGATATCGTTTCTATAGCAACAGCTATAACTTTCACAGGGGGCTTGTATAGTAGACACGTTTCCTCTGTAGGAGATTTATCGTTGTATGGAAGGAGTCTCCAGTGTCAGTGCTCTGTAACAGTTTGTACACAGGAGCGTCTTCAGAAAAGAGAAGCTGACGTGTTGCTTGACAGGTTTGTTGTTGTTTTCTCTTCACAAAAGAGTGGGGGGGCGGGGGGGGGGGGGGAGACGAGCTGGTGAGGGAATAAACGTTCATAGGTGGTACAGCATGAGTTCCTCGACATGAACCGTACTTATAAACCGATAGAAAGTATAACGGATGACAAATTGTTGAGGTGTAATAGAAATACAGCACTTCGGGGGGCGCTGTTATAGGAAGATCATCAACGTCAGGGCTGTAACAGTGACTCGGGCCACATCCCACCACTCTACTGCTGATTATTTTCCTAGAGTAGCATGCCCACCAAATGCATGTGTCTGTCGGGGAATATTATTAGAGTCGCACAATGTCTCTTTTCATTCATATGCTGATGACACCCAGTTGTACGTACCCTTGAAAGCTGGCGACTCCAGTCAACCACGGTTGGACTGTCACGACGAAATTTTAAAAAATGCTTAACTAAGAACTTTCTCCAACTTAATGAAGGCCAAACTGAAATAATTGTTGATTAATCACTTCCGCTCGATTTCTTGCCAGGTGAGGAACCTTGGCATCATCCTGGACTCAATAAATTCGGTCGTTACGAATCGTTTTGAATCGACTACGGATTATTTCGAAATTGAAAACATTTTTTCTATCTTTCCGAGATTTAGAGAAGGTTGTTCGTGCTTTTATCACATCGCGCTGAGATTATTGTAATTCGTTGTACTCGGGACTAATTCGGTCTCCAGATGGTTCTGAACGCAGCTGCAAGGCTGTTGACCCGGGCAAAGAAATATGATCACGTCACCCCGATTTTAGCATCGCTCCATCGGCTCCCGGTCCGTTTTAGGATCCAGTTTAAGATTCTGTTGTTTGTCTTAATGATCAAGCTCCTTCTTATCTCAAAGATCTTCTTCCATCACGCTCATTTTTAAGATCTGACAGGTTTCTTCTGTATGTTCCTTCGATCCTGTTTAAAAACTAACCCGGATAGAGCTTTTTCAGTTCCCGCCCCTCGTTTATGGAATGAACTGCCACTGGATATCCGCCTCGCACCTTCTATTATCATTTTTAAAAAAGAGGCTGAAGCGTATCTCTTCTCCCGGGTGTTTTAATCTCATTTTTACTATTGTCGATTGTCTCAATTTGGCTTTATTCGATTTTTTTTTTTTAAATTTGATTTTTCTTACTCTGCTCAGCACTTTGGTCAGCTTGGCTGTGTTCAAATGTGCTTAATAAATAAATAAATAAAATGTACTTACTTACTTACAGTATAAAAGTTGTCGTTGTTGTATTTTTGAATCCAATCTAATTTAGGTTGGCACTCGATATTTTAAAAAGCCTTGCAATTTAGCAAATGAGCATTCTGTCAATCCAACGCGTAGGATCGCGTACAACTATTTTAGTCTCAGCGAACTTCACCCGGTACAACTCAGCGATTTAAACGCAGCCCGTATCTGAAGTCGTGTCTCGTACAAACGCGGAGACAGATTCGACCCGCCGGCCACGGCAATCGTTCAGCTCCTGCCACGATACGGATCCACAAATCAGCACGCAGGACTCGCGGCCTGCCGAACGCGAACAGACACTGCATCATCTGGGGAGTTATGGGACAGTGCCAGAGTGCTGCTCAACTCCTGCTGACAGCTGCATCCATGAACGACTAGCACTAGCACACTGAACATCTCCAGATCTCTGCGCTCGGCCAGGATACACGAGGCTCCAGCTGCCAGTGCTGAAGAAAGCGTGTTCGGAGGCTAGGCTGCATTTAGTTCTCAGAGCCCTGATCAGAGAAACCAGGGCAACGTCTTCACCTTACTTCATACTCTACGCATTGTGTATTCCTGTGTGTGTGTGTGTGTGTGAGAGAGAAAGAGAGAAAGAGAGAGAGAGAGAGAGAGAGGATCAGAAGGTTTCTCTTAGAAGAAAATGCATGCCAATGCCTCAAGACTATAGCTCGCACATTTCTTTTGTTTTTATTCACGATGAAAGGAATAGGAAATGGAATATGAATGTGGCGAAATCCCAAAGTGTTATTTTAAATCTTGCAAATCTTCCGATGAGGGGGGGGAGGAAAAAAAAAAAATGTTCTTTTATTCTGTTCAAAAATCCAACAAAAATAAGGCCAAAGCAAAACCAAACAAAACAACAACATAAGACTGTTTTAAATCTGTTTTACTGGACGCTGGGTCTGAAAGAGTAAGGAATAAAACAGGAAAATAATCCAGGACAGTGTAGTGCGATCATTATATTACAGCAGATTTTAAATTCCTTTTCTCCTGCCTTTAACAGTTCTCATAACATTCATTTCTCTTCACTAGCCAAGCTTTCAATCCCCGAGATGTTTCCAGTCCAATTATCTCATGCGCTAAAAGCTCTATAAACGCGCTAGATGACATCTATTTTAGCCGATTCTTTTATTTTGTCTTTGTTCCAGGCTGAAGGATCCACCATCAGGAGCCGGCGTCCACTGTAATGCAGACGGCGATACCATTCTGTTTCATTTCCAATGAATAAAGTGTGGAGTTAAATACGTGTAAAAGAGTCCAGAAGAGCTCTTCGTCTTCCTCTTTGGCTGTAATGATGTCACTCCTTGCTTGCTGTTTGATTGGGTGGTTGGATAACAGGTCTGATAAAACAAACAAAGCCATGATATGATGTATAACGCAATGCTCACAGAGTGTGTAGGGGTTAAGGATGACACACACATGCTCTCATTACACACAGTCTGTGTTTCTATCTACCATGACAGTCAAGGTCAGATCAAACTTTAGCCCTTAAATTCCACAGCTCTATGACTAAACTGATAAAATCGCAGTGGGGGGAAGAAAGAGAAAAAAAAAAAGAAAAGAAAAAAAAAGGAGGCCCTGTATTTGTCCTCGGGAATGGGAAATAGAAATGCATCATAAATTCAGGCAAACGGCTGCCTCTGATGCACCTGTCAGTGCTCTCGGAGTCGAGGCGGGGTAACAAAGTGGCGAAATCCGCTGGTGGCTGCACTGCATTTTCACAGCACAATACCTTGTTATTGTGCGACTGACCTCAAGGCCTCGGAGACAACGCGGTCACTGTTGAGCACCCGGAGAAAAACAAGGCTTTCACATCGGAACGCCGGCCCACCAGCAGCTGTCATTTTCCTCCACTTATTCAATTTGCTAGCGGAAATTTAATAGGCCGCACAAGGAAAACCGCTCATTTGCAAAAGCTACAAAGGCTCATAGGCAGTAATTATGTGTGCTGCAGAATTTACGAGCACTCGGATGCTCTGTGAACTGCATCCACCGAGTCTGCGCTCGGGATTTAGCCGACTTTCCGGCGCGACTCTGCTTATGCTGGTGTTCGCTTACTCACCCCCCCCACACACACACACACACACCCCACACACAACGATATTAGCACAGAGGTTGGAAAAGCTCACGAGACTTAAATAATCAGCTATAAAATCTGTCCCTCTCTATATTAAATCCCCAATACCCACCCGGCAAATCTCCTCTATCCACTTGCCAAGCTGTGCACTTCGACGAGCAAAATGGCTGGGGAAATAAATTCAAGCCAACGTCTAAGCGCTGGTTTCGAGATCAGAAACCGCCCATTTCAAACGCTCGGTGTAAACAACACCCCATACACAATCTCCGAGAAGAAAGAAAACCACACACAAATAAAATAAATAAAACATGGGGGGGGGTTTTGATGTGTTCTGAGTCTCGCGCTTGTGTAAACATGAGATCGAAGTCGGAAAACTATGCGTGGCCTGTGAGTGGGTAGGAGGGAGGGGTCACGTTCCTTTGTGGCCTCCCACGAAGAAAAGACAGAGAAAACACACACACACACACACACACAGGGAGCTGAATTCTTTCCACAACTGACCCACTGTAATGCCTTTTTTTGTGGCCTTGTAAACCATGACATGCTCATTGTTATGAGTGCACTTCAGCTAAAAATAAAAAGTAAGCCGTAAAACACTTGAGGGTGTGCTGTCAGAGGAAACGAATCGTCTGTGGGGTGGTGTGAAGCAGCCTCGACGTTACACATCATATGTGTAACGGGATCCTTTCATATCCCGCAGTCTTTTATTCCTCTTACTCCGTAGCAATTTGCTTACAATTACAACGAAGAGCACGTCATACTTTATATCCGTTTATAGTTACCGTTAACGTTGCAGAACGTCCATGAGACAAGGTGCTGCTCTCACTTACATTATAGCAGCTATAAACACCAGTCGTCCCCTCACCAGCCTCCGTCCATAAACTTTAAATAAATGCCTCCTTATGAAATACTTCAGCATTTCAAGGACTATACGCGTTCCTTTGTTCAATAACATCATTTCTTTAATCGGTTTATTAATACAAGACCCTGTGTAAGGTGTTGCTATAGAAACAGTAGCGGGAACTCATCCGGGTATGCTATAATAAATATAATAACACTTTATATTAATTCATCATTTTCGTGGGTCTGTAAGATAGAGTAGCAGGGACAGTGACTTTGGACGGCTGCTGTTCAGTTCTGTTTGCTCGGTCGAAGGGGGGAAAAGACCGTGTGCGTAAATTCTGTGACCAAGTTTTCAAAGGAAAGAAGCTATGCCGTCACCTAGGTGAGCTTTCAAGCTGCTCAAACAGTCATTGTTACTGGGTCCAGACGGACGCTCGACACGTCACCAGTGCCAGGCAGGAAAAGTTCAGAGCGGCTGGCTGAAACATCGGCCAGGGCCCGAATTAAAAGACGACTGCCTGTAAAAGTCCTCCAGTCCGCACCTGCAGCCTCGCCTGCCAAAGGTTACACTGTGTGTAGTTACCGAGAGAGAGAGAGAGTGAGAGACAGAGAGAGAGAGAGAGAGAGAGGGCAAGAGAGAGAAAGAGAGTGTGAGAAAGAGAGTGAGAGAGAAAGAGGGCAAGAGAGAGAAAGAGAGAGTGAGAGAGAGTAAGAGGGCAAGAGAGAGAAAGAGAGAGTGAGAGAGAGAGAAAGAGAGAGAGAGAGCGAGAGAGAGAGAGAGAAAGAGGGCAAGAGAGAGAAAGAGGTCAAGAGAGAGAAAGAGAGAGCGAGAGAGAGAGAGAGAGAAAGAGAGCGAGTGAGAGAGAGAGAGAACGAGAGCGAGAAAAAGAGAGCGAGAGAGAGTGAGAGAGAGAGAAAGAGGTCAAGAGAGAGAAAGAGAGAGCGAGAGAGAGAGAGAGAGAGAGAGAGAAAGAGAGCGAGTGAGAGAGAGAGAAAGAGAGCAAGAAAGAGAGAGTGCGAGAGAGAGAGAGAAAGAGAGTGAGTGAGAGAGAGAGAAAGAGAGCGAGAGAGAGAGAGAGAGAGGGAGAGAGAGCGAGAGAGTGAGAGAGAAAGAGAGCGAGAGAGAGAGGGAGAGAGAGAGAGGGAGAGAGAGCGAGAGAGAGAGAAAGAGAGCGAGATAGAGAAAGAGAGCGAGAGAGAGAGTGAGTGAGAGAGAGAGAGAGAGCGAGGCAGGAGTGGTGAGGTTGGGGTGGGGGGATGACCAGAACGGTGAGATTAACAGAATAAAATACTGTTGTTTTTTTTTCTGCTGTACAAATGCATTATTCCACATTTTATCTTTTGTCCATTCCACAATTGAGTTCCATAAATGCCAATTGATCCATGTCTAATCTAAGTACCCAAGTATCTGTGCTAAATTCTTGAGTACCCTTCTTGGCAGGCTATCAAACATGGATACATGGGTGGAGCTAGAAACACTGTCTGGACAAATGTGATCATCACCTAATCATTCTTTCACACACTTTTCACTGTAAGGCTGTGTCCCAAATCACATACTCCTGTACTAAACAGTGCTTAAAAACAGTATGATAGAATCCGTCGCTTCAGATATTGCCACAAAGAACAGTATCCTATCTAGTTATATATATATATATATATATATATATATATATATATATATATATACACACACACACACATCAGGCAAGGTCTGGACTCCAGGATACAAGAAGGACTTCCAAATGAAAACTGTCATTCCCACTGATCCATTTTCCACAGCGCATACCCTACACAGGGTCACGGGGTGCCTGGAGCCTATCCCAAGGCAGGGTAGGGGACACCCTGGGCCATCAACCCATCGCAGGACACAATCCCACACACAGATGCTCCATATAGACCAATTAAAACTAGTTCATATGGTGGAGTTACTGGTGGAGATCTTTATTTTGTGTGTGTTTTTTTTTATTGTAAGGAGTCTCCAGCGTCAACACATTACAACAGTCAGCGGTAAAATGTCCTGAAACTGGAAAGCAGAGAAAGGGGGAAAGATAAAGATAAAGAGTGAGAGCGGTATGCCGAAGACGAGTGTGTGTGTGTTGGAGGAATGGGAGTGGGAGAGGAACACAGAGAGAAGGCTTTGCATCCTTAATGAGCTAGATGTTTCCATGTCTACCGTCGCCCGGTCGATCAAATTACCTTCTGGCGCTTAGCTGCGCCCGCAGCCGAACGTGTATTACATTTCGTAAACAAGACCAATTACGCCGTCGCGTTGTTCCACGCATGAACGCACGCACACGCTTCAACAGTGTTCTACAAACGCAACAACCATCGACAACCCATGAAGAGCTTGTGTGCCAGCTCGAAATGCTTACTGCGCTTTTTAAACTCGTCTCATCTCGAAGTGGGCCAAGCCGGAGCCGTTAGCGTCGGCGAGGACGGCCCTAAGGCTGAGAGACGGGCTTTAATTCAGGCCGTGTCTCGTTTAGTGGAGGGGAAGACGGACGTCGGAGAGGTCCACTTCAGATTTATGTTGCCATTTCGGTCAGTAAAGGATGTTAAGCAGTGCCCCTTCTGGCTAGATGCCTCCTGCACTCGAGACCGTAATTGGACCGTACACATACCAGACCATGCAGATGTGGTCTATCACAGTTTCCCGAGCTAGTGTATATTTGAAGCTGCTCTCCAAACACACACACACACACACACACACACACACACACACACACACACACAAGCTAGTACTGTAATGTTTCCTGCTCAGGGCCTCTGGTTTGTTTCACAGTAAATACTGACGCCAGCAGAGCTGATATGAGTCCCGGTGACATCAGTGTGAGATGGAGTGTGAGGAGTGTGTTTTCCTTCACCCGGCGCTCTGTGAAAGGCAGCAGGTCAATCAATAAAGCTTCGAAATGAGCAGACTGAGATAAGCCTATATTCTAAATACCGAGAATATCCAGTTCTCCACTCTGAGTGGTCAGAATGTAACCAATGACAGTGTGAGAATATTTCAAGGCGGGTCTACGATACACAAAACGCCTCGTTATGCAACAGACTTCCAGCGAAAGAGTAAAGCTGAGGTAAATCGATGTTATTTAAGTTATTTAAAAAAAGACCCTATGATATGCAGAGTATCGGGAAAATGTGCTTTGTGACAGAACTGATCATAATATCAATATTACATCATCACATCGCGATTCCTTTCGGGTCTCTACGTCCTCTCGTGCTTTCATTCCCATCTTCTGGGTTTGTTTTTTTTTTTTTTTGGGGGGGGGGGGGGGTTTTGTGTAACTCTGCACTGCTGTAAATTAAAGCTTGCCCTTGATGTGTTCTCTCCAGATTTAAATAAATTAAATGAAATGAAAGATCACAGAGAGGGAGGCACTGACAAGTGAGGTCTCCGGAGCTGGGGATGAAGCTCCTGGAAACCTTCCAGCAAACACACACACACACACACACACACACACTCTCTCACAAGATCTTCTATTACATAAATCAGCGTGATGCTCTCTCTGTCTATTGGAGGCTTCCGACTCGATAGCCTCTCTCCGAGGAATTAACGGACGAGCGACGGGGTAACTCGTCCACCTTCGTCAGAGCGCGAGACGTGCTAGACGACTCGAGGGAAAGCGGAGCGGTTCTAGGCGTAGCCCGGCGCGTCTACGTTATCTTCGGGTATCTCTCCAGAACCTGCATCCAGGGCCCCATCAATTATTCTCCATCGGTCGTTTATCTGGACGAAGAGTGACAGAGGAGGTCAGCGCTGAAGGTCAGAAGGCCAGGATGGACGATCCATCATGGAAGGGAACAGACTGAGAGGTGGAAAGACGGGGTGGGGGGAATAGGGATGGGCTGGACTCAAAAGGGCTGGAGACAAGAGAAAAGCGAGGAAAAAGAACATGTCGACTCGGAAACGCTGCTGTGAAACCCAAGCCCTGGGTGGGAAGTGTTTGATCGCTGTTTCTGTGCCTCCCAGGGAGGAAGTAGACCTTTGTTCGTGTGGTTACAGGATCAGGGTCAATTACCATCATCTCCCACTTTCACTGTCACCTCTGTACCGCAGCTAAATCTGTCGCAAGCGGGCTTAGCATATCTGATGATTTCAGCAGTCACTGCATATGTGTTGTAATTTACTCGCTCCGTGTAGGTTTACCCGTTCTTCTTGTATTCTGCTGTCACCCTACGTCCTTATTTCGAGTTTTGCTATTTCACTGCATCATTGTGCTTTCTTCCCTATTCCGCACCTGGCGTGGCTCATAACAGGAAGCGATTACCTGATGAGCTGAATCAGACGAGTGGGAGAAAGACAAAAAAAAAAAAACATTCCAAGTGCAGGGTTTGAGAAACCACAGACCATGCGCACTACCATTTCTGACCTCCTCCTCCTCCTCCTCCTCCTCCTTCTACTTCTTCACATTCTTGTGCTTTTCCAGGAGATGAGCTCACTGTTGATTTATTATGGCAGCTTGTGTCCTGCGAGTGTCATGCATGGAGATCCAAGCGCTACAGGAGTCAGGCCGTGCCAGCGAGGAAACCTGATGCCCGATTCAGAGAACAAACAGTTGTGCCAAAGAGAGCCACACCCTGCTCTGTGCTCATCAAAAAAACCACAGCTAAAGAAACACAAAGGGGTGTATGGAGAGAAGAACAGGACGGAGGGATCTGCTGGTATTGAATTGTTCCCTCTAGTTCTATGCTTGATGGAGACTTCTGTGGAAAAGAAGAACTGATTATCAACCTACACAATGAGCATAGAGTTGGACGGGAGAGAGCAATGGAGCAAGACACAAGAGGCATGGAAATAATCAAAAAAGAAAGATATTTTTATACACCAAAGCGCTCGGCCGCAAGATCAATCGAAGTAGGGTTAAAACTGTACATCTGTGCAAAGAAGCTCCCAAGACAATCTAGCACCAAGCAGCAGGGTGCAAGATACAGAAACATCACACAGCATGGGGTTAGACATCATACATGAACATCTGCGAGGAGAATGAGCTGGACATATTATACATGCCAAATATGAGGAACCACAGAGTAGTGAAAAAAAAAACATCAAAGCTCCAACAAAGATCCTGTGGGACCTCCATATCTGGACTGATAAAGAGTATGTAATAGAGAACCACCGGACGTGGTGATAATAGATAGATGTGGCAGTCCCAAATGACTGTAACATCCAAGTGACAAGTGTTGTTGTTGTTGTTGTTGTTGTTTTTTAGCTGAAGAAATACCAGGAAGTGGTATTTGAGAACGCTGAAGGTTAAAATCCAAGGTTGTCCTATTGATGACATCAGCATTCAGAGCAGTCATCTTGACCCTGGAGTTAATCCGAGATATTTACATTCACATTTACATGTTCAGCATTTGGCAGCTGGCCTCATCCAGACTGACTAACACAAGTCTCTAATAAAAACACAAGCGCAAACCCTGTAAGCAGCTGATTCATAATCGATACATGACTCCCATCCGTACGATCGGCGTTTTTCAAAAACGCGAGAGAACGCAGAGACGATTTGAAAATGCTCACGTCGTAGTGACACACGACGCCACATACAGGCCTAAGTGTATTCCGCAGTAGAGGAGTTTAAATATAGGAAAAACACCAACATGGCCCAAAATCCATGGATTCAGACGTGCGGCCTGACGACGAGATGGAACTACTTCTTGTTTTTTTTTTTTTTTTCCGGTCCTAATGAAAACAATGAAACCTGAGTGACACAAAACACCGTTTTTGTGTGGACGGAAGGCAAAAAAAGCTACATTTTCAAAAATATGCATATACATGTGGAGGGGCCTCATGAGTCTTATGCTCCAGTGACTGAGATAGCCAAGCAGGTAGCTCTAGAAGAGCTCCGAGAAGCTGCGAATACAGCTAAAATACTGTGACGCACCCTTACCATAGACCACCCACCATATATATATATATATATATATATATATATATATATATATATAAACTCAAACACATCAAAGTACTTCTGAAGCTGTATGTGGTAAGAGCATCTTGAGAAAGAACTTTGCTTGCACAGCTGATGAAGGACATCTCGGGACACCCATGTGATACTTACTACACTTCAATTCCACTTCGTTTACCTTTATATTATTGAAGGACTTTACACTACGAATTGTCTTTGGTGTACGAGTTTATATAGAAAGGGGAAAAGGACGACTGCGAGATAAAGCGCAGCGAGAGACATCGAGATGGCCAGAGTGAAAAGGACATGGAAAGAAACAGAGAATGAAAGAGCGTGCACAGGAGACAGAGAACGAGAACGAACTAGAGAGGGCGAAATAAAAGGGGCATTGAGTTGCTCCGTGGACTGGCAGCTCAACAACGGCAGAGCAGTGCATACTGGGCCTCTTTGTAGAGGAGGAGACACAAGATCAAGCCAAACAGCCTTCACCCCTCACAGAAGAAAAAAAAAAAAAAGGAGGGGGGGGAACACCAGAGAAAGAATGAGGAGGAGAGAAAATACACAAGGAAGCTTTTTGCTAGAATAAACATTTCTCTGCAAAGTGTTGATCTGCTGTCTGCCAAGTGCCAGGCTGCTCTCTCTTTCTTTTGTCTGCCGCTTCCCTCCCCCATCTACTTTCGACTGGAGCAGAAAGCCAGGTCAGCACTGCTATTTCTACTCCCTCTCATTAGACGTGCAGGTCGTAGAACCCTCTCTGCCGAGCCACATGAAGGTAAATCAAATTCAGCCCACAAATCTGGAGTAGGTTAGCAGAGACCTCGATGTCTCTGTGCGAGAAAGGAGGCACGTCTGTACAAGAAAAAAAAACAACCGAGGCGCAAATGTGGCATATCAGATGCTCATCCCATGATGCCGTCCCCTCCTGCGGTGACACAGGTGCATTTCACAATCATATAACCGACAAAGAGGCTTCATTTTCATGAGCAGACACTACAGCTGGGAAATGACTGTCATCTCTGGGTGTACAAAATTATGGCTTGTGGTGAGAGTGTCTGAGATTGAGTTAGAGAGAGAGAGAGAGAGAGAGAGAGAGAGAGAGAGAGAGAGAGACAGGAAATACAATAGAGTAGCGTTCAGATGTTCTCTCCGTTAACGATTTTGAATGCAGCAGTGCCTAAAAAGTGTGATGGATCACATGAAATTTGACCAAGTGGCAAATGGAGAGGGCGGTGGGAGGCACTTGATAGAACTCTCAGCAGACACAAACCTGCCAGCCTTGTGGGCCAAGAGAGCTGAGGCGGGCTAATTATATGCCAAGGGCAAACAAGCGCACACCCGACAACAAAAAAGAAGGTGAAGTAGATAAAAAAAACTGAAAGCTAGAACCTCTTTCAGCTGCCTAATGTTAGTGTCACTCACGTTCTCTGCTCGCGATAACGAGCTGAGAGCCGAGTGAGTGAGTGAGTGAGTGAGAGAGAGAGAGAGAGAGAGAGGACACATGGGTGGAAGAGACGAGCTAACATTAATGCTAACAGCTTTATCAGTCCCGGGACATTCCAAACGTCCTGGACTGCCTCAACCCAGGCAAGACACTGTCCAGACTGCCAGCTCTGATAAGAATGCAAAATCCAAGGTGGTCGAACATGAATAAAATAATAGCTCTCGCAGCTCAGTAAAGGTCGCTGACCTTAAAAGGAGCTCACCAATTAGCCGTACTGGCTTTGCCACTCTCAAGCGTTAAGGTCAGGCTGTGTCGAAATCCGTGGCGCGCGAACACAAGGGGCACCCAAGGTGCCAAAAGGTGATACTCCTACTGCTAAACACATGAGGAAATAATGGGAGGATTTGACAATCGGGGCGCTATTTGTTTCGCACTGATAGTGTCTTAAATGTGTATGTAAAATAAAAGTAAAAATAAAAAAAGCCTCACTTAGCACAGTTGACAAAGATCACTTAAAGGCTTTCTGTTTAACCGCCGATCCTCGAAATACCCCATTTGGTATTTATTATCAACCATAAACATCTCACAATAAGCTCATCTTTTGTTTAACAGACGCTACGACATAAAAGTATACGGTTGCCATCGCAGGCCGAAGTGACTCGATACAAGTCAGGTGACCACGAGATCAATAAACTCAATAAACTGCAGCCTATAAAAAGCATGTCTCAAAGCGACAGAGCTTTTCGTGCTCGAATAATTATGCGCAAGTTAAAAAAAAAAAAAAAAAAAAAAACATTTCATGATCCACCACAAATCAAAGTCCCTGTGCTTTATCCAGTCAAAACGCAGCATCTGTCTCTTTACGGGAGGACGAAATAAAAAAACACGAGCGCATAAAAGCCATATGGTCTACTGCTGTAACTTCTACCAAATGTATGGCGAATGGAGAAAATTCAGCGAAGGTTGAAAATGTCGGGAATCGGGTGTCGTGATTTCCCCGACGGTCTATAAAAACGAGAGTGGCGATAGACTACAACTAGACTAAGAAGAATATTCTGAATATTCATGCTACTTCACTTCAAGTTTCTGATAGAAATCACAATACATGAATAATACATGCAAGTACAAGGATCATCATGCAAAGCAAACGTGTTAACAAAGTGTGAGACAAAGCACTGACACATTTACCAGGCACAATCGCACCCTGCTAAGAAAGGAAAAAATGGTTCAAGTCATTAGGATGCTTTTTTTTTTCCCGGCCCTAAAATAAGCCTGACAAATAGTGCTCATTTAAAATGTTCATGACACATGCAAAACAGCACGTAATCAAAGTCAGCACACGACAGAACGACACAGTAGGAGCAACAGAGCGTCATAAATGTAGCCACAGGGGTGCAGCGAGGATTTGTCACGACACTGTCCAATGAAGAAGCGGTGGCCTGATTCGAAAAAATCCGTCAGAACTGAAATACAACCTTCATTACAATGTATCGATCGAGCCAAAAGACCCTGAACTCATCAATCTGTTCCCTTGTTGCTCGAGATGCCGAAGCCACACCTTGCAGTTAGCAGTTCTGGCACGGAAACCCTAGACGTTTTGGCCGGATCAAAAAGGGACAGATTTCAGCAGTCAGGTCGTCGTGATGTAGAGACAGAAGAGAATGAAGATTTCACCGAAGATCGAAGACCATACGGAGGAGGGAGCGACCGAGATCCGCTCCCGACTCAGTGGCTTTATTGGGAGCTCTGTGTGCTGAAGTCATGGATCTTGTTTCTCTCTGATGTCTTACAGCGTGTCACATTTGGAATCAAAATCAAATCCATCTCCCGCTGATACTGCAGTTGTTTTAAGCACCAGGATGTACAAGGCCACATGTGCACCATCCATCTTCTGACAGCATAAAGCCTGACAACAATACACGACAGATCCCAGGCCCAATTTGATCATGCCACGAGCTCCGATTCTTTCCTCCGTCGTCAAGCCATAGTCGTGTCATTAGACGAGGTCTCGGCATTACGTGATTTAAGGTTACTCGCTCGCCTATAAACCAAACACGTGCTTTTGTTGGATGAAGAACATGCCTCGGGGGCATGAACCCAGAGCCAGATTTACAGGGACTAGGTCGTAAGGGTCAGGCTTGGCCAAACACTGTTCTCTAAATAGTCGAAAGTGGTTCAAGGTGTACCAGGAGCCGCTGTAATGGTGCGTGTAGACATCACAGAGATCCTTAACAACCCTTCATGCGTTGCGCTAGAGATGGAAAATCTTTTAAAAGAAAGTCAGTGAACGGTGACGCCAGGATCTGGGGGCTCTTGGAATCTGCTAAATAAGGTTGGATTCTTCACGGTCGGGATTAATCTGGAAATGTGTGTGGAAATGTAGTCTCTGTTTAATCTATTCACATTTAATTTGGTGGGATTAAGGGAACAATTGGTGTTTCTGGTCATTTGCATTAGCAGGACTCATTTGTGTTGGAACAGAATGCCATTGTGTGTAATCTCAATGGACCATATTAATTAGGGATTATTCGGAAGGTTGTTTAACGCACTTCTTAATACACATTGACTTTCAATTGATTAACATGGCCAAAATGGGTTTCAAAGATTTTAGTACCTGTCCCTTAGTGTTATACACACCAATATGATATCAATACCAACTCTTGATTAAAGAAAATTGGTTGTAGTTTACGTTGATAATGAGTCTTTATTGGTCACGTATACATTACAGCACAGTGAAATTGTTTTCTTCGCATACCCCAGCTTGTTAGGAAGTTGGGGTCAGA
Source organism: Ictalurus furcatus (assembly GCF_023375685.1). Taxonomy (NCBI): domain Eukaryota; kingdom Metazoa; phylum Chordata; class Actinopteri; order Siluriformes; family Ictaluridae; genus Ictalurus; species Ictalurus furcatus. Next base: position 29,309,186 of record NC_071261.1, read on the forward strand.
GCGCAGGGTCAGCCTTGATACGGCACCGCGGAGCAGAGAGGGTTAAGGGCCTTGCTCAAGAGCCCAACAGAGGCAGCTTGGCAGTGCTGGGGCTTGAACCCCCAACCTTCTAATCAATAACCCAGAGCCTTAACCGCTAAACCCCACAGTGCCACCACTGAATGTTGCTATGTTGGACTGATCAAGAATGCAATTCTGTCTTCATACAACATTTAAATTTCTCCATCAGCAAGAATAAGTAAGCTCCAAAAAATAAAAATACAACAAAAAACAAAACAAAACCATGACCTCTTGTTGTCTAGGATATCATCAACATTAAAGTGGACAGATGGATCATTCATTAACTGTACAACTAGGGCCATTTTCAAAGACAAACGCATTTCAAATGTATTTCTATTCACCAAAATCAGGCCAACAAACCTAACTGAGCTCGTGCTTATACAAAAGTTAAACAAAACAGTTCTCTGAATTTGTTACCATCAAGACTTCATTGGTATATAAAACAATTATCTTATTGTGGCCCACTATTCAGAGCTGAATGGCGGGGAAAAAAATAAAAGAGTCCAGTTACGAGTGAGTGCCTCTTGCATGAGATAGTATTGACTTCGCTTGTTTCAGCAAGATTGTAAAGTCAGTCAACTGTGGCTCCCCACTTACAAATCTAACCCCGGTTGAGAAGGTCTCATGCTCACCATGGCCACATATTCTTCCCCATCTCTCTCTCTCTCTCTCTCTCTCTCTCCCTCTCTCTATATCTCTCTCCAAATGCACTGGAAAACCAGGAAGCAGGTTAGAATCCACATTTTGCCCTTTTCGTCATGCCAAGAAACGCTTCATTAGCAATAAAAATGCAAGCCGTGGAGAAGAGCGGTGGAGGGCGAGGATAAATAAAAGCAGGATGGATGGCTTTGAAGGGGTCGGGGTGGGGGAGGAGGGGTGTAGATGCTTGGTGGCGCCTTGAAAGTGTACTCCGTTCAATTAGGCTTGGGGGAATATTCATTAACCCAGTTTTAGGAACAGATAGTCATAATGGCCAGGCTGAATCATGATGGCATGGGTAAAAATGAGAAAGGCTTTAAAAGGTAGGCTATTACAAAGCATCAGCAGTACATCATGATCTATTAAAAATAGCCAAGAGGAAACCTGCTGCAAAGAGCTGTAATGGAGTACATTTAAAGAAGTAATGGCTCCCTCAGCTTATCAACTATATAAAGAATGAGATAAGCCTATCTGGAGCACTTGATGGTGCCTTTAAGCTTCTCGTAATGGTGGTTATCCGTCTGCACAGACATAACTCATATAGAAAGATCTCCCCTTCTTTACTTCAATATATGCCTGTCTCTACTGTTGTTAATCGTTTCCTAATATTTGCTGCCTGTGTGATGTTATTCAAGCGATCAGACTATTAAACAAAGCTCCCTACATTAGCCAGATGAGGCCATCAGTTTTCTCCTGCAACAAACAAACCACTTCTATGTTAAAATCCAGATGTATGAGCAACGTGCATCATCACACACGTCTCACATATTTTTCTAGACCTGCTCAGCCGTGAGTGCTGAGGCTCACGTCACAAGCAACAAGCGGCTTCAGCACGAGTCAGTCCAGAGTTATTTCAATCATTATTTACAGCCTCGAGGCTGCAATTAAGCAAAGTAATGAATGTGGCTGCCCCCCCTCCACCCCCTCACCACACCATTACCACCACCACCACCCTCCTTGCACTAGCCTGGCATGCTATTAATCCTGCCTCACCAAGCCATGAGCCCCTTGCAAGAGAAGGAGAAAAAAAAAACTGCGGCCACTCCTAGAAAATGCATACAATGCAGTCGATGTGTCCGCGATAACATTTAATGAGTTGAGTTTTATGGAAAACCCTCACAGTAATATGGGACCACTCTGATCAAATGCCACGATTGCATTTGTGGAAATTGGCGAGTACTGTGTGAGGCCTCTCGTTGAGAGCCATGTCTCGTGAAAATTGGCGCCCTACGGGGGCCACCATTAGCGGATGGTGTTTCATTAGCACGGTCTCTGGCCATTAGTTTCCCCATTGGGCTGTGCACCATGCATAAAGGTAGGGCAGAGGAGAATTCTCGAGGGATTTTCAATGCTCGTATGGGATAATAGGTTGGGAGGATGCTGAAGCACGCCCGATAAAGATGACATTGTGCACTAGTGGCCTTGAGCCTTGCTTATTGGCTGATCTTCCAAACCCAGTAGAATGCAAGGTGCCCCCATTGGAGGAGACTGAATGGTGAGGGAGTGGAGCGGGTTGAAAGGGTAAAGAAAGCAAATGGTGACCTCTAACCCATGGCATTCTCCTTCCCCTCGCTCTGTCCCTCTCTCATTCTCTATGGCTCCCTCCAACACCCCTCCCCCACAGCTCTTCATCTCTCTGAGACTACCTCACGCTCTCCACTAGCATGTGATATCTGTAGCGAATGTGTGAAATCCAGCAGCAGCTCCCAGAGCCACTCTGTTCAGATGGGGGCTCTAATCAAACGCAAGCCCATAGAAGGAGCTAACACCATGGTGAGGGTTCTCTGAGGCAATAATTACTGGCTGTGCTTCATTTGGCCGTAGCACATCAAGACACCATCAAACCATTTACGGAGCAGCTGGATATGGGCTTCATTCACACGTTCATTTAAAGCTGTCTACAAGTCATTGGGGTAGCATTGTTCTACGATGGTGTAGCTTCTAAAACAAGGACCATTTCAGCCCCGAGGGCGGAATTCTTGTTTCTAATTAAAAAAAGCAACTGGTAGTATGTATGTAAAAGCCAATTCTCTTGCGCAGTACCAGTACACATTACAAATAAATCAGCAAGGATGTGAACAATGTGACATGTTCTCACACTTGTACCAATTGGTGTGAAAGGTTACACAAGTTCAGATTTAGTGTTCATATATTTTCTTATATAGAAGATCAAACGATATCCACGGTACATCCCCTCCATTCATTCAAATTCTTTTGAATTCTTCATGAGCTCAGGTTAGAAATGCCTCCATGACCAACCGGGAAGTCGTTTTAATGTGAGCTTCTTGAAACGGGCTGCATTTATTGCGAATGGGAACGGGAATGGGACACAGCCTTCCTTTCCCAAATGGCCCGTGAATGACTCTCAAACAGTAGACGCGTCGGACATGCTCAGCGACCATAAAAGCTCCAGAAGTCATTCTGAGATGTTTTGCGAGCTTGGGGTCTTATCGACAAGGATGCTACTCAAGAGAATAGAAGAAAGGAAAGCTTTTATTCCCCCTCAGCCTGCTTTGCCAGGTACTTGTGAGCTGGATACATGTCCTTTTTGTTGCTTTGATGTCAGTGGAAAAAAAAAAAGAATGAAAAAAGAATGGAAATGTAAAGGTGCATCACTGAAAACGGATTGAATTGAAGCGTTGTGTCCAATTTTACATTAATGAAGTTGTATAAAAGTGAACTCCAGCCTAATCTTAACCTTCATGTGACTTGATTCGTGCCGATTGCTTCAAAGTTGCAAGTAACCATGCTTTTTTTTTTTTCCCCCTACAGGTCCACATCCTTATAGTACCACATACTATGTGTCAAATATCCACAATACACACCACTCAGTACTTTTCCCTATAAGTGTACCATAGTTTGTCTTAAACATAAAAGAATGAATGGAAATCTGCTCTTCTCCATTTCAACCCTACTCAATCCAAGGTAGCGTATAGAGCTAGCTAATGTACAGTTAAAATCAACTAGCTAACATTTTAAAGAGTCTAGAAGCGCATGTGCATGGACACGAATGTGCAATTTTCATGGCCACTACTTAAACCAGGGAAACATTAAATAAAGAATATGTTCCGCGATGTTCGGGATTGATTAACAGGTAGTCGGTGACGTATTTCGTTATCGGTATCGGTATCGGTATCGACGTATGGTGTGAGAGTGTAATCAATGTATCTCTAGTTTAAAACCAAGATATAACGGTAAGAAACGTGATTCTTCCTCCAACTGCTGACAATGAAAAAGTTCTATTTTACAAGAAACCCAAAAATTTGCTTAAGCTGGTTCCCTCCTATTTTTCCATTGTTTTTCTTCCTGGCAACAAACCACACTCATTTTCACAACGTGGAAACTCTGCAGGCTGTTTAAGAAAAGCTCGTTTGGTTTTTTTTTTGGTTTTTTTTGGGGGGGTGGGGGGGATTTTTTTGGTGCAGGTCGGTGATTAGAAGCAGAGCTTGAACTTTTATTGGTGTACAAACCAAACAACATGGCTTTTAAGCCCACATAACAGTGTGGCTAATTGGTTAAACATGTCTGAAGCTTGTTTTCACCCACCATAGATCAGAACCACACGTGGAGCTGATGTGATACCTATACACACTCGTACACACACAGATACACACACACAGGCATAAGCAGAACACCTTACAAAGCACCGACACACACTTTCACAGCCACACAATAAGACATTTGATAACTTTCTCTTTGAGTAGCACACACACACACACACACACACACACACACACACACACACACACACGGACACACACTGAGTGTTTTGTTTTTTTTCTCGTACTCAACTACTAGCCACACACGCACTTGAGAAACACACACACAAGCATGGCCTTGAGCCCACAACACGCTTTTGTGTGTTTTATTATTTGTTGTTTTTTTTTACCGGTGAGAAGCGGCTGTCCCTCCAGTAGGGTTTCAGGCATCGGTGCGTCGTATACGTCTTCAGAAAAACCAGGCCTGCATGGTATGGAGCTTCTGCCTTCCGTGCCAGTCTGCAAAATCACAGAGTGACTCATCAGTGCACAATTAACATTCCCTAACCCATGGCCCTTAACCCCTCAACACACACACACACACATACACATACACATATACAAAGGCAGCACCTGTTTTATAGCAGGACAGAGAATGCAATTAGGCTAATGAGGCCGGCGAGGTTAAGTGTTCTACTGCAGAGCATGGCAGGAAACGAGAACAGCGACCGTTTTGTTTTCCACCGAGCTCGCGCGAGGGCCAGTGATCGATCGGCAGCATTAGATCCGCCCACGGCGGTATGAGACGGATCGGCTCCGTCTGAACGGCGGCCTCAAGTTCGGAAAGACACAGGACTTGTGAAGTGAGGTGTTTTCTTTTAAGCACTATTTATTTATTTATTTATTTATTTATTTATAAAAACCTACAGGATTTGAGAGTCTGTGTATGTAAAACTCCTCGCAAACCTCTCAGTGCCTACGCTGACCCTTAGATCAGATTGCCCCCCCTGCCGCCCCCCATCCCCCCCAAACAACCACCACCAGTCCATGGTCTTAATACAATCTCTTTTGTGAGGGGCCCTAAAAGAATGAGTAAGACAGCATCCCAGCTATTCATGCCACTTGCACTCTTTCATTCCGCGGAATTTCAATGAAAACAAGGCGAGGGGAGAACAATAGCTGGTTATCACTGAGTTAGCAGGACACGTTACACACCAAACGTCGGCGGAGAAACTGGCTCAAGATGTTCTTTATTAGCAATCAGAGAGAAAGTAAACAGGAAAGAGAAGATCCGGGAAAAGAAACATCACACACTGAAGAAATTACTTAACCTTTTTATTTCAGTTTCTGGGAATTTTTTACGAGACATTGTTTTTTTTTTTTTTTTGTCTTGGATGAAATCCATGCAAATATTCTCCCAGTTTGTTCTCCATAGAACATGCTACATGTATATGCTACATGTATATCATTAAATACCTTATTATTAACCCTGACAGATTGGGGAATTATTATCTTTCTCCCTCCCCCCCCCCGCCCCCATGTGTGAGCCTCAACAGATCATTTACATTCAACTGTCCATGCCTGTTAAGTTAAAGAGCCTCACACAGACAGAGCTCCTAATATAACTTCATTTAAGATGCATATAGTGGGATAGTGGGCTGGTCCTAGTGCTGCTGTTCGGACAGAATGGACAACTTTATAACAGTTCAGCGTGGAAAAAAACCTCAATTATATATATATATATATATATATATATATATATATATATATATATATATACACACACACACACACACACACACATACATATATATATACATATATATAATAGTATTATGATGTGTTCTTAAGGTGAAACCAGAAACAGAAAAGTGCGTAAAAAGAGGGGACAATGAGTCACGCGTAATATAAAGTTACGCACACATAAACGGATAAAAACTCCACCTGAGCGGTGCGCGTCTTTTCTGCGCGTGTTTGTTGCGCTAAAGTAAACGCGTATTGTTAAGACGAGCGGCAGAAAGGAGCAGTTCCATTCACGTTACCTGGAGTGCTGTCAGGAGGAAGAGGAGAAGCGAGCCCCGGCCTAAGCTTAGCTCCATTGAGACACTTTTTCTCGTCCTTTATGTGTCTCTATTTCCGCTCGAATGCCGTGGTAAATATCCCGCTGGGGTTTGGGGAGGAAAACGTCCCGGTTAATGCGCAAGCGGCAGCGGCATGAAGCTCTCCTTCCGCCCGTGTATCCGCTCTGAGCGCCTCGCTGGTACTGAAGCTGCGACTCCGTTACAGAGGGGAGAGAGAAAGGGAGAACACACACACACACACACTGTACACACACTACACACACACACACTCACACTCTCACACATCCAGGATCTTCTCTCAAACACGCCCCCTACCGGCTGCCCAGTTTTCGGATTTCCTATGCGCATCTTTTAAAGACCACTTCTCCTTCCTCTTCTCCTTCCTCTTCTTCTTCCTCTTCTTTCTCCTCTTCTTCTTCTTCTCCTTCTCCTTCTTCTTCTACTGCTTCTACTTCTTCTCCTTCTTCTTCTACTGCTTCTACTTCTTCTCCTTCTTCTTCCTCTTCTTTTTCTTCCTCTTCTTCTTCTTCTTCTTCTCCTCCTCCTTCTTCTTCTTCTCCTCCTTCTTCTTCTTCTCCTCCTCCTCCTTCTTCTCCTTCTTCTTCTCCTCCTTCTTCTTATTCTTCTCCTCCTCCTCCTCCTCCTCCTCCTCCTCCTTCTTCTTCTTCTTCTCCTCCTTCTTCTTCTCCTCCTTCTTCCTCCTCTTCTTCTTCTTCTCCTCCTCCTCCTCCTCCTCCTTCTTCACATTCTTCTTCTTCTTCTCCTCCTTCTTCTTCTCCTCCTTCTTCCTCTTCTTCTTCTCCTCCTCCTCCTTCTTCGCATTCTTCTCTTCCTTCTTCTTCTTCTCCTCCTCCTTCTTCTCCTCCTTCTTCCTCTTCTTCTTCTCCTCCTTCTCCTCCTCCTCCTCCTTCTTCTTCTTCTTCTTCTTCCTCTTCTTCATCTCCAGGCAGGTCGAGTGTAACTCAGAATAAAGGAAATCATCCTTCTCTTATCTTTTCTCACTTCATATCCACAGTCAGTTCACTTCATTCATCTCTTGTCATTTTGCATTCCTCATTACTTGCAAACCTTTCTTCAGCCCTCAAATTCCCAGCCTTCATTATTTTTTTTGTACATCTTTTCTCATTCCTCGTTCTTTTATTTCTTCACGTCTTTAGAAGCTGCGATTTCATATAACCAGGAGCATTAAAAAAAAAATTGTGACGGTCCGGTTATGTGAAAATTCCTTTCTTACGAAATGAGCCGGATAAACAACTAACATGACTGAATGGTGACTGCATTTTTTTTTTTAATAATGCTTAACAGTTTTCTTATTATAACTCTAAAAAAAGACCTTTTGAAACAGAGGTGATTCACGGTACTGTTTTCTACTGACTCTGAACAGGTGAGACATCTGTCTGGAATTTAACATGGATTGATTAAACGCATATTTCTCTGGACAATCGTTCTGTTTCCAGCGCTGACTCCGATCAAGATGAAAAATCTATGACAGTCTGTGAAAACTCGGTTTATTCTGATCTAATATCTCTAGCCATGTTGCTAGGCTCTGGTCCGACGTGCTGCCTTCAATGAAATCATTTGTATAAATGCATGTGGCTGGATGAACAGCTGGAGAGACGATCTGACACACAAACCGTGATGGTTCATGTTTAGAAAACTAGAGTCGCTGAAATACGACCGTTTTCTTTTACACCTCCAACAGCTGTGCTAGAAGTTTCTGATTGAGAACCACTCTGTTGGTAGGGTTTCTCCTTTTGAGAGCTCCCTCGTAGGGACGACTGAAGAACCATCTGAACGTAGACGTGCTTGTAATTGAAATTTGGTGAATGTTCTCAAACGCATCTTGCTACAGCTGTCTCCACAACTTCTCCATTCAGTCCACATCGCTCTCTCACCAGGTCTCAATACTGTACCGTTTATCTGTACGTCTCTGATACAGTCATCGGGTGTTATACGGAAAGAAATATGTCATTTGATATAAGAACCGTTGAAAGATGAATCAGTACTCAGAAGTGCTGCATAATAATAACGACTGACTGATATTTGAAAGACAGTCAGTAAAACACAATGGCCTTGATTCATCCGAATTTCCTTACTGATGGATCGTTTCAGATTCAGCGTCTTTGGTGTACCTTAGCCGAGACCAAGTCTAGACAAAGACCATGACCAATCGAGTCAAGACCAAGACGAGATCAATGCCAAACATGGCCGAGTTCACGTCAAGACCAAGACCAGACACTCAAATCTGTTAATTTTCTGGTTGTAGTATCTTCCTAACCGGATGTGAAATTTCTCTTGAATTAACTAAAATAACGCGTCTACTTTGTACAGCAAGTGTACAGGACACCCATAGGACATGTTAAGCACAGGCCATTCTTCAAACAAGCACTGCTGAGTTATCCTATTTTATATCACTGCATTTGGGGTTAGGGAGCATTCGTGAAATTTATAGGCACTTAGTTATACACTTATCAGCCATAACATTAAATCCACCTTCCTAATAGTGTGTAGGTCCAGCTCATTCCACCAAAACAGCTCTGACTTGTCGAGGCATGGACTCCTCAAGACCTCTGAAGGTGTGCTGGGGTATCTGGCACCAAGATGTTAGCAGCAGATCCTTTAAGTCTTGTAAGGTGCAAAGTGGGGCCTACATAGATCAGACTTGTTTGTCTAGCACATCCCAGAGATGTTCAATTAGATCAAGATCTGGGGAATTCGGAGGCCGAGTCAACACCTTGAACTCTTTGTCAGGTTCCTCAAACCGTTCCTGAACAATTTTTGCAGGGAGTATTATCCTGCAGAAAGAGGACACTGGTATTAGGGAATACTGTTGCCATGAAGGGGTGTTCGTGGTCTGCAACGATGTTTAGGTAGGTGGTACGTAGCAAAGTAACATCCATATGAATGCCAGGATCCAAGGTTTCCCATCAGAACATTGCCCAGATCAAAACACTGCCTCCTCCGGCTTGTCTTCTTCCCATAGTGCATCCTGATGCCATCTCTTCCCCAGGTAAGCGGCACACACACCCGGTCGTCCACATGACGTAAAAGAAAACATGATTTATCAGAAAAGACCACCTTCTTCCATTGCTCCATTGTCCAGTTCTGATGCTCACGTGCCCATTATAAGCACTTTTTTCCAGCGCACGAGGGTCAGCGCTCATGACCATGTCGCCAGTTCACCTGTCACCCTGCATGCTAGGAATACCCCACAAACCTGCCACTTTGTAACAAAATAATCAATGTTACTCGCGTCAATTACCAGTGGGTTTAATCTTACGGCTGATCAGCGTACGATTTGTACCGTAATGAGAACGTTCAAAATTT